>NC_081342.1:34162044-34168220 GCF_029784015.1 Lycium ferocissimum | reverse complement strand
GGGAAAAATTTTGGGGGGAAATTTTGGGAAAAAAAACTTCCCAATAGCTAAATTTTTTTATTTTTGTTGAATAGAATTTTTTAGCGGCAACCCCGTTAAAATGTACGTCTATAGATGGGTTATATGACTAACGCAGGTTTAATTTTAAAAATGTTTTTAGGTAAAAGTGTCCCCAACGGTTAAAAACCGTCAAAATACATTTATTGGTTTTTTGCTTTGCTAAAAAACCGTTGCTATAGGCCTATTTTCTAGTAGTGTTTGATCCTTAAATAGTGGGTTAAATTTAGGTCGGGTCAGCATGTGCCAACAATGTGTAAACGTCTTGTAGCAAGTCGATTCTGATGCAACCTTGCTATATGTGACAGCCGATCCCTTTGTAAAGCGACGTTTACACTTTCTGTCGACCTAACTTGTAACGTCCATAATTCTCCACTTCGATGTCGTATCGACGAGCGGTTTATTGCACTGGAAACTAGACACGACGAACTTTATTTTAGGCTTTTACTTTTCTTCAAAACTCCTCGTCCACTAAAAGATGTTCTTTCTCCAAGTTGGGCAAAAATTACCCTTCATATTTTCTTCCAAGGTCGACAAATTTAATTTATTAATGCGATTTACTGATCCTTCCATAGCTTACTATATGCACTTAAGCCATATAACCATAAGTTAAACACATATAAGCTTACATACCTCACGAAAGGTAGCTCGAATCTCAACATATGAAACTACGGGGTGTAACATTCTTCCCTCCTTTAAAAACATTCATCCTCGAATGTTAAATTAAGACTTCAAACTATATCTATAATCCATCCTTGTGCTCGTACTCAAGCTTACTTGCTTCCCCCCATAAAGGTTTTACCTTATGGTATCACTTTAACTTGCGTTACCTTGTACTTTCCCTCAATTCATCCATAATATCATGGCGTATATCCTCCGCTTGTTATCCCACCTTTGGCCTTAACTCTTCACTTAGTCCTTTACCTCATATTGTATCACCTCATTATTCCCCTTAATCCCACTCGTATATAATTATCTCAAAAACTTCGACCATAATTATCAAAATCAGTCTGTATCTATGTGCAGCAATACTCTTTAACTTGACTTGAACATATAGCCAATTCCATAATCCTTTCGATAATTTACTACCTTATTGACTTCATATGACTCATGATACTTTACTGCTTGTTTTTATAAAACCTCAAACATCATATTGATCACCTTCCTTGCGAAGTCATTCGGGATATCTTACTTGTTTATCAATTTTTTCTTTATAATAAATAAGTCTCATTCCTATAAAGCACTTATAATATAACCCATATCTGAATCCCCTTAATCTGTTGAGCCGTCTAAGAATTCGTTAGAGCACTTCGCAAAGTATTAATTAAACATATTTCACTTGCCATCCTGTCGCTAGGTTTCCCGTTTTCACTGCACGCAATGTACACAAACTCGATTTAGCTTTTGAAAGATTTTTTATAGAGCTTCCCTTGTAATTCTTACTATACTAAAACTTTCTGACTCGGAAAGAAAGTCCGATGCCTCGGGACAATAGCGAGAAATACAAATGATCCATAGTTCGGCTATACCAAATTCTTCTCATATATCGACACCCGATAGGCGGAAAAACATACGCACCTACCTGACATCAATCCTTACTAGTAACCTTAAAACCGAAACAAATCACTTATCAATAATCAAGACATCTGGGGTTAGGACAAGGAATTTCATAACCTATGACAGAGCTCTACGGCACGATCTAAGATAAGAAAGAAAGATAACCATCCTAGATGTCCCGTAGCTTCCTGTTTATAAATGTGGCGCGCTTAACACCATAAACAAGACTCTATTTGAGAAGACTTTAAAGACAAACCCTAGGACGAACTGCTCTGATACCACTTCTGTCACGACCCAAACCGGAGGGCCGCAACTGACACCTTAGACCCTACTCGGCTGAGTACGATTCTACTATTCCATCCAGGAGCCATAACTTTTTGTGAACTTTTAATCTACGAAATGACACTTCCGTCAGGTTAAAAAAAAACTTTTCAATAAAACTCTTTCGTCAAATCAGGATCTTCTCCCTTATCGTTAATTCAAAGAAAGCCTTTAGTCACAATAAAATCTTTAAAAATAAAGCATAAAAACACATCGACCAATATGGTCTCTTTAACAACTGTCGACACCTCGACGCACTATTCGTAGGACATTGTCTGCAAAAGTCTCTAATATACACGAGATACCATAAATTAAATACTCTGACTCGGCAACACTCCAAACTGAGATGGAGCTCACCAATCCGGTCGATGGCACGGGAACATCCTATAGCCAATGTCTTACATCCGTATACACTCGCATGACATGAAACGTAGCGCCCCCAGGTAAAGGGACGTCAGTACGAACAATGTACCGAGTATGTAAGGCAGAACTGAAACGATATATCTCAACTCGGATGATAAAAGAGTAACAGACTCAATTTGTACCTGTAACCAACTCTGATAAACATGTATGTGCATATGAACTTTGCAGCATGAGTATGTATGTATATATATATATATATATATATATATATATATATATATATATATATATATATATATATATATGCATGCCTTCACTCGCTCGCAGACCCGCCGGGCATAATAGCATAATGGCCCCTTGGGGCAGCCCCTTGGGATATCATAATCATCATATACCAGCTGATCAGGTGGATTGCGTATATAACACCTTAGCCCTTCTCCCATTCCCCATGAAATGATGTCGTGCATGTATGTAAATATGCAAATGCATGAAAATCTTTTGAAACCATCAAAAGACTCCCTTCGGAGCAACTTTTAGGTCAAAACGAGAACTTAACCCTTTTCTTAAAAATGGAACTTCTTCCCTTTTTCTCAAAAATGGGAACTTCTTCCCCTTTTTCTCAAAAATGGGAACTTCTTCCCTTTTTCATTTGTCACCTTTGAGACTCAAAAATCAAATGCAAAATGCATAGGAAAGAAAACCTTATGAATGTCCCCTTTGGGATTTAGACATCATCATGAAAACGTACAACTTATGGATGCCCCTTCGGGACTTAAGAGGTCAAGGATACGAATATCCCTACACTGTCTAGGAATAGAGTCTTTGGAATTAGTTTATTTGCTGGGTTCATTTATATGATAAAGATCTTCGTCACTACCATAATCATCACCACTATTATGTCTCACTTTGAATGATCCATAACATAAGCTGAGACCACATATCCTGAATATAATCAAGAATTATGTAGCACGCTCAGGCATAAGCTGAGGCCATATGTTATATAGCACGCTCAGACATAAGCTGAGGCCATATGTTATATAGCACGCTCAGACATAACCTGAGACCACATATTGTGTAGCACGCTCAGACATAAGCTGAGGCCACATATTCTGAATATAATCTAGAATTATCTAGCACGCTCAGTCACGTCATGGAATCATCTCGAACCTTAGGCTTGGAAATCTCTAGGATTGGAATCATCATAAGAATCTTCAAAAATCATAGACATCTGGCATTTCTAGGAGTAAAAATATTATGGATGTCATGTATGGAATCAAAACATAGGAATCATGCCTTCGAAAGAAAGGTTTAACCTTAACATACCTGGAAGATCGCTTCTCGACTTTCCAACCTACCTCTTGTCTTGAAATCTACATATAAAATCATTCATACTATTTTTAGGCTCACCATCATACACTTGTCTTAAGCCTTCAATTTAAATCCATTTAGAATCTCTTTGAAATTCGAGCAGCACCTCCCCGGTTTATATGCCTAGCCCGAAATCACAATTCAACAACCAATCAATAACAACAACAATACTAACATCAACAACAATATTATCAACACCAAAATATTCCATAACCATCTCACACGATGTTTTATCCAATTTCTCGACCCATAAACTCCTTATACGCTCATTTAGTAACTTTTCCTCCATAGATATGCTTAAATCAATACTAATAAGGAAAAATTCATACCTTTCACTCACTAGAATTGTAATATCTTCGATTATCACCTTGAATCCAAGCCAAGTTTTGCCGCAATTCGATATTATAATCGCAGCTATTGTTGTCTAGACTTAAATATGGGGATTTCACTTAATTTGCATTAAAATATAGTGGACGGAAGTTGGGAGAGTTTTCAAGAAGATATGGGAAATATTTGGAGTGTTCTTGGCCGAAAAATGAGGTTTAGGATCAGATTTGATCCTTAAATAGTGGGTCAAATTCGGGTCGGGTCACTGTAGCAAGTTGGTACTGTAGTAGGACTGTAGCAGCCCGATGACCGTAGCAGCGTTTCTGCTCTGTTAGCCTAACTTGTAACTTCCATAATTCTCCACTTCAATGTCGTTTCGATGAGCAGTTTGTTGCGCTGGAAACTAGACATGACGAACTTTATTTTAGGCTTTTACTTTGCTTCAAAACATGTTATCTACTAAAAGATATTCTTTCTCTAAGTTGAGCCAAAATTACCCCTTATATTCTCATCCAAGTTCCAACAAATTTAATTTTCTTAATTTTCTTGCCCTTCAATCCTTGCATAGGTTACTTTATGCACTTAAACCCTTATAACCATAAGTTAAATACATATAAGCTCACATACCTCCTGAAAGGTAGCTCGAATCTCAACATACGAAACTACGGGGTGTAACAATATGGACCCCCAGGATTTCATTGATGGTATGCAGAGGACCTTGAGGGTTATGCACGCGAATGAGATTGAGTCGGTAGAGTTGGCTTCATATAAACTCTATGATATTGCGATACAGTGATATCTGGCATGGGAGTTATCTAGGGGAGAAATTACTCCTCCAGCTGTGTGGCGAGAGTTCTCAGATGCTTTTCTTCACCATTATTTTCCTCCAGAGGTCTGATGGGCCCGAGTAGACAGATTTCTACGTATTGAGCAGGGTAGTATAAATGTTCAAGACTATTGTGTACACTTCGATTCCTTGGCTAGATATGCTCCAGTCGTAGTGACTGAGATAGAGGATAGAGTTCATCGCTTTATGGCTGGTCTAGGGCCACACTTGATAGATGAGTGTACGACTACCGCACTATAGCCAGGCATGGATACCTCCCGTATACAGGCGTATGCATAGAATTTGGAGGATCGTAAACGCCAACGGAGGATAGATCGTGAGCGTGACCGGGGCCGTGGTAAGAGGGCTAGATCTTTTGATATGGTTAGTAAGTTCAGGGGAGGACAAAGACAGTAACATTCCAGATATTCTTATCAGCCGGCAGGGAGTGCACCTCGGTATTTTTTTACAGGCCCTAGGTCTGATCGGTCTTTTTATTCCGAAGCGGGCTAGAATTTTAGAGCATCAGGCTTTCAGTACAGACCGGATTCAGGCCAGATGAGGCCCCCTTTGCCGCGGTGTACCCAGTGTGGCAAGTTACATGCAGGTCAATGTCGCCTGGGCTCATATGGTTTCTATGCTTGTGGTCACCTGTGCCACGGATGAGGGGGAGCCGATGGGGGTTGGTTCGGCATTGTTCGACTTTCTACGGAGTACGTGGCGGGTTCTTGGTGCGCCTTCGGTGGCAAGGTTTTTAGATGCCAGTAGGGTAAGGTAAAGGGAAGAATGGAGCATTCAGCTTGAGCGGTCCTCAGCACCGCGTGTATGCATTGGCTTGTAGACAGGACTGTGAGACGTCTCCTGATGTTGTTACAGGTATATTAAAAGTTTCCTCCCATGATGTTTATGCATTGATTGATCCAAGTTCCACTTTATCATATGTTACGCCCTTTGTTGCCGGCAAGTTTGGGATAGAGCCCGAGTTGATTAAACCTTTTGAGGTGTCTACGCCAGTTAGTGATCTAGTTATAGCTAGTCGAGTATACCGAGACAGTGTTGTTATAGTTTGTGATCGCCATACCGTAGCAGATCTGATTGAGTTAGATATGATTGATTTTGATATTATTATAGGCATAGACTGGTTGGCTTCTTGTTATGCCAATGTTGATTGTAGAGCAAAGATGGTTCGATTCTAGTTTCCAGCGAGCCACCCTGAGTTGGAAGGGGCAATCCGCTTCGCCTAGGGGTAGGTTTATTTCCCACCTTAAGGCAGAAAAGATGATCGTAAAGGGTATATTTTTCACCTAGTTCGAGTTCAAGATGTGCAGGATTCGCCGACTCTTCATTTCCTTTTAGG
>NC_081342.1:34152471-34161944 GCF_029784015.1 Lycium ferocissimum | reverse complement strand
TAACATGCACAACATAAACCAATTTCTACAATTCTTAGTCCAATTACAAATGGTGGCATGCATTTATTTCAACAATACAAGCAAAATGGAACCCACTATTGCCTCACCAAGCTCACGACTCACTCTCAATTTCAACCACAACAACAATCCAACAACAACATGCATGAATTATAAATGTAAATCACCACACAACACAAGAACAATGGTTATCCTTACCTTGCAACTTGCCCTTCAACCTTGGCCAATTCTTCAATTCTCTTGAATGCTACACCTCCTAATCTCTTCCCAACATCTACTACACGTCCTTATACACTTGAGGAGGATTCAATTTGCTTGAAAAATGAATTTTTTTGGATCAAAATAGGCTGGTCATTCTCGGCTTGACCTTGGCCGAGACCTTCTCTCTCTATGTCTAAGTTTTCTATACTTTGTGTTGATGAAACGAGCTTCCAATAGCATTGTGAATCAGCTATATCCCTTATATAGGAAGTCTATAGTGTGGACATGTGTCCCACTCACATTGTTAGCCAATAAAAGTTGGCCATGTCCCAAGTGGGACCCACACGGCCAATTAGACTTATTAATGACACAATTAGGCTCTTAATCTCACTTAGTCATATAATCTTGGTCAATTAATCCTTATTCTCCAATAATATTCTTATACCAAACGAAATCCATAAGCCACTTGTGCATCGAAACGAAATCGGAAGGTAAAAACCCTTACCGGGAAGCCTAAAACAATGTCGTCCTTAACTTGTCGTACTTAGCTTTATAATGTCCCAACGTAAAGATACGGGACATAACACATATCTCATAGTATATGTGGAGTTTTAAGGTGGTTCAAAGTCCTAAAATGAAGTTCGTCGAGTCTAGTTTGTAATGCAACCAACCGTTCATTGATAGGACATCGGAGAGAGAATTATAGACGTTACAAACCGAACCGTCGACGAAACATATTCCCGCGGACTCGGTGAAAAAACCGACTTCACACCGTTTTAAGGGTTAAAATCTCATTTTTTTTCATCCAAAACTTCCAAAAAATTTCAAAAATTCGATAAATAGGGAGCAAATATACATCACAACAATTGAGGATTTTGAGTGAGATTTCAAGTAATGAAGTACCAATCGAAGTCCGGAACACATAGTCACGAATATAATTTCATTTGGAATTAGAGGAGCATGGGAACAAGAAAATGTTGAAGAAGGTAAGTTTTAATCCTCTTTTCACATGTTATGGATGGTTTATATGTGTTGTGGTGTGTGGAAATTCATGAAATATGGTATGTTGAAGTGAAGCGTGTAGGTGTTGGTTATGTTGAGTGATAAACTAATTTTTATTTAATATTTTGGTTGTTGTTGATATGGATTCCATAATGAAAATGATGGTTTAATGATTTAAATGGAAATTGGAGTCGTTTGTAAGTTGTTAGAGAAGATAATGATTTTAATATGGTTTCGAATTTACGTGAATAATATTGTTAACGTGCGGATTGTTAGTGAAGTTTATGAATTTGGAAGGAGGAAATATGTTATGGTTGTTCATGTTGAGTTGGGAAGGTTTCGGGTCTATGGCATATTATTTGGATTGTTTGAATATTTTTGTGGATTGTTATTAAATGTTATTGAATCATGTTTAAATGGTTTTGAGTTGGTATTTCAACGCGTGAGCAATGATATTGAATTGATTATATATGTTGGTTTGAACGTAATTGGAATGTCGTCGCATTGTGCAAAAGAAGGTTGTTGATGATAAAGTGCGTTTTGAATAAATGGTTGATGTTGTTAGAATGTTTGTTGGTATTGTTGTTGATGAATTTTTTTTACATAGTTGAAATCTCGGTTATTGCATTTATAGGGGAAATGCTTAAAATTCAAGTAAATAAAGTGCAAACTTGGAATTGGATCTCTCGATGCTTATGACTAATGGTTAATGCATAATGACCTTATTGTAGATTTTGAAAGCCGAGACTTGAGTTTGGATTAGCTTAGGAAGCAATCGAGGTATGTGAAGCTTACCCTTCTTTTCTTTGGCATGTCTTAGACGGGATTAAGGTATGACATGATTTGTGCCTCGGGTAACTCCATTCTTAAGTTTCGAGTATGTTTGTGATTCGTTTTTGCTTTTTTGATGTTGGTATCCTTAGTATGGTCCACATGGTTCGTATGTCTTTGATATGATTGAGTTTGAAATGTTGTGTAAGCGATTCTTATATGTTTCTTAATATTCGTGTCCTTAATGCGGTCGAGTTATGATCCTTACGTCTTTAGTATGATTAAATTTCTAAGGTTGCAAAAGAGTTATATTTTCAAAGGAATTTTGTTTCAAAAGAGTTTTGTTTTCAAAAGAGATATGTTCCTAAACGATTTCGAAACTACGAACGACCGTAACTTTCAAGAGAGAGCTCGGATCGCTTTGATTTCTTCGCAAATGATTTCATGACGAGTAAGGACTTAAATTTTATAGGCGGGCCCGGATTAGGTTGACGCCGGACTCCGTGGGTCCCGCGACTTTTCTATGTCGGTTTTAAATGACCTATTTTTTTTAAAAGGGATTTAATACGACCACTTTTCCGATCCCAAGCATCATTATTTATTTATCTGTCGAGTTGAAAATAAGGATTTTATGCCCATGATTTTGATGCGTAACAACGGTTTTTTGAAGTTCGGTTTGATACGTCCCGAGCGAGATTCGGAAGGAAACTTGATTTGACTATGGTTTTGGTTTTCAAAATGAGGGTTCGTTTTGATCATTATCTATTGAGTCCGTGATGATGTCCGATATGCGTATGGTTACTTACGATCCGCTCGTGCGTTCGTGTTACCTCTTTCACCGGATCCCGGCCGGTATACGATCGTGCGCACTATGATATACTCGGTGTTATTCACCGTGTTACGGTCCCGAGACCTCGCCAGGGGCCGGTTCCGTTATATGTATATGTATATGGCTTATGATATGTTGTGATGGTGTGTTATGTTCGGGTTGTACGGGAGATTTGAAACTATGGTGTTATGTTATGTTGTGGCGCCGATATAGGGTGGCGACCACGTTCGTCACGGTCCCATGGACCGCATTTGGTATGTGATGTATGATGATATGATTTAGTTTGTTCACCTCACTGTGGGCAAACACGTTATGATGAGGCAAATCCCACATTAATTTAGGCAAATCCCACATCGGTTAATGTTATTTCATATGATGATTTATGACAAAGGTTCGCCTTGTGGTATGTATGATTTGTGTGTCGGATGTAAGTACTTATAATTCGGTTATTAAGACTTCATTTTCTCGTATATGTCATGCTTTGCATACTCGCATATTTCGTACCGACCCCCCTTTCTTCTGGGGCCGCGTTTCATGCCACGCAGTACCCACGGATGAGTAGGTGATGTTAGCGTAAGATTTCTCCGGATTGGCGAGCTCCATTTCCTCCGGAGGCCGCCGAGTCCGAGTGCTTGTATGGTATATAGATGTTAGTAGAGACTTTGCGGCCCTCTCGAGTGTATGATATGTCGGGTTTGTTTTGTAAGCGGCTATGTAAGCCGAAGTTTGTATCATATTACGCTTTTCATACGATTGCATTTTATTTGATTTGAAAAAAAAAACGAAAGGCATGTTTGTTTTCCGAAAATTTTCATTACGTGCGCATGTTATGTTTTGTGGGCCCGTATATATATATGAGTATTACGATAGCCGCCGGGTTCGCCGGCCCTGGTAAGGGTCGGGTGCCTATCATACCCTATCGGAAATTAGGGTGTGACATGCCCCTTCTTTCCAAATCTCATAACGCCCTTCATTGGCAACACTTTCAAGAATACACAGTCTTTCACTGAAAATTTTACGTCTCGTCGATCCTTTTTTCTTGCTCAATAATGATATTAAGCCTTACATGGTTTGCAAATCTATCTCACTTGGTTTCATTGGCAAAGTATAAATACTGGCAAGTCCCATAATCGTTCTTGAATGATTCGTGTGCATACACACCTATACATATACATGTATCCATATCCGTATACATATTCGTGTTCGTAGTCATATTTTCATTCATACTCGCATTGATTTACATTTTCATTTTCATAGCGTTTCCATATCCGTAACACATTGTACCCGTATTCATGTCATATACATATCACATATATTACATATGCTTAGCATATTCGTACTCATATTGATTTCATATACATAGCATTTACATGGCTTACCTGACCACGAAGGTTCAGTGTTATACGTAGGCACATATACATATAAGATCATAGGCATCTTTAACATCGTTACTATCGTCATTCATTACACCTATCTGTCACATCTTAGGGTCTATCGTTCAATCTCTATACTTGTGTTCTCTTTACTCGCTTCCCCCTTTTTAAGGGTTTTGCCTACACCATTTCTAAATCCGTCGCCTCGCCTTTAAATCTTTAATTCTTACCCATGATTCATAGCTACGATAATTCATGTGTGAGGGCTTAACATACTCGTCTTGTAGTTTCGTAATCAAGCAATACAACCGACATAGAAATCCGAACAAGGATGTATTTTACATAGCTCATCTGGCAGTTATGAGTCAATGTCTAGATTCGCTCCAATTAACAACTTTTGTTTCATGGCAATATTCACAATAGTAGTAGGTCTAGCTATCCGTACCATCCATGTAATGTCACTTACCTTACTTCGATACCCAAAATTCACTTATAGCATCATCTTTTTCCCTTTCTTCCCATTTCGAATTATTCCTCTCCGTCCTATAATCGACTTATAGCAATCGTAGATGCATTTTCCCTTAAAACTCGCCATTTTGTTTTTTTCTTTGTTTTCAAGGATCTAAGTTTCATGCACCACTAATACCCCTTATTGCCTCATACTCTTTTACTCTTGTGTTGCACTCAACATTGATTTCAAAACCAATCATAATCATGTCGTATTTGTCGTTGCTAATAGCCTTACTCTATCGCTTTATCATCGTACGGTAAACTCGTAATTCATGGCCACATTTTTTCTCTCCATCTAATTCTTTTATACACTTTACTCGTTCTGTCTTAGTGGAGGATATTCGTAGGAGATGCGTCTTCCTTTTCTCATAGTACGACTATTTCTTAAGCACGCGTACTTCGTATATTTCCTCTTCCTTCTATTCCTGTACTTATTCCTTTACATTCTTTCCCCCTCGACTTATCTCATTACCTCCCTTTTTATAATCAATCCTTTATTTCTCGCACATAGAATCCTATCCTTAACTCAGTACCGCTTTGTCCTTTAGAATATATATGTTGCCCTCAGACACTCCGTCCTCAATCACTCATCGTTGGCCTTCTCTTCTCTTCACGACAATTCTTTCTACGGTTCCCGCCATTTCCTTTAAATTCTAAGGAAAATTTCGGCAGGGTTTCTCTTGTGAACATAACAATCCCGAACCTACGCATAGCCCAATAAAACACGCCCCATGCCTTAATAGGACATGTATCGGGACACACATAATACCCAACTCAGTAACATAAGATCACTTACCATTAAAGGATATAAATAACAGAGCTTGTCTCATAAGTTGTGCCTGCACACTCGGTCTAGAATTCCAATATATATCTATTCATACACATATTATTATATATCACACACCTCCAATCAACTTACTTGTAAATCACGATTCTAGCTATCACTAGGTCACTAACAAATATTGTCATCTCAAATCATTGGGTTGGCTCAGATTTCTCACCTCAACACAATCATCACATCGAGAGTAATATATGACAGCGTAAGACCCGAACCAATCGGCGCATACATATCATAAGAGATTAATGGAAATATACCTAGGTCAATATCAGAGAGATACTCACGATCCTGTCGCCCAGCTAGTGCATAAGTATGACGCTGGGATACACTCAGACTAGGCATTTCTCTTTGATCTCTATCACCGCCTACTATCATCTGTGACCTTTGTTACATTCCGTATTTTGTACCCTCGGGTGAGTCAAGGCAAGTGACACAAGTTGCTTATGGAAAATGTTAAAGTTGGAATATTAAGAAAGGCCAGGGGTAAAAAGGTAAATTCGCAATACGACTCATGGAAATATGGAGAAAGGCTAGGGGCAAATTTGGAACTAAGGAAAATATTTTTCATGAAAAAGAAGAAATTTGCTAGAATTTTCAAGAAAAGGGGGCCACTTGGCCATGGACCCCACTTGCAACATATGGCCAAATTAAATCAAGCCAAGTTAGGGGCCAATATGGTTGATAATTATTGGAGGAGGCTAAGTATATATATGGGAGAGGATGACTTGGTCATCTTATTTTTCCCTAGAGTTTTCAAGAAGCAAGAAAGCAAGAAAGAGAGAGGAGAAAAGAAATGGCCATTCGGCCTTAGTGAAAAAAAAGGAGAAAACCGAAAAAAAAAAAAAAAAAAAAAGGAGAGAGTTTCCAACTTGTTTCTTCATAGCCAAACAATCCTTTGAAGGGTTCTTAGTGAAGTGGAGTGATTTGTGGGCAAGAAGAACTCATATTCATAAGGTTGTTGATTTGAGTCAAGTGAAGAGTTGAGGAAAAGGTAAGGTTTAATTCTATTCTTATGTGTTATGGATGTTTGAGTATGTTGTGTGCATGAAAATGGATGAAATTCATGTGTTGTGGAAGTGAGTGTGTGTGGCCGTGAGTGTGTGTGTAGGTGTGTATGTGTTATGTTGTGTTGTGTTGTGTGTTGCATGAAAAAGTGAGTTAATTTTATGTTGTAGTGCATGGAAAATATGGAAGTCCATGAAAAACATGAATATGGAGGGTTAAAATAGGTGCATAGGTGTAGGGGTGAAGAATCAATTTTGTTTAGCATGTTTTGGTTGTTGTTGTGTTGTAGATATTATGTTGCTAATGAATGCATAATAATCTTATGAAGTTGTAGAATTGGAGACTTGTGGTTGGAGTATTTAAATTGAATATCATGTTCTTGTATGTATGAAAGATAATGTTGTTAGTATGGTATTGTTGGCATAGGAAGTATAATGTTCTTATTGGAGTTGGAAGGTTTTGAAGAAAGTAGTATATTGATTGAATTTGAAAGAAGGAAAAAAATGTTGTTATTGTTTCATAAATTGGAAGATGTGGGTAAGTAGTATGTTGATGGTATTGTTGGAATATTATGTGAATTATATTGTATTGAATTATATTGAATTGTATGAAAAGAATTGAATTGAGTTGAATTAAATACAAGTGGTTTGTTGGTATTGTTGGTTGATAGTTTGGCCGGGTTTGAATTCCCGGATTGTTGTTGAGTAAAAATTGGCCAAGTTGAACTTGGAGGAATGGAATATTTACAGGGGAGGTGCTGCCGAAATTTCGGTAGCCAAGTATTATTTTAAGAATTCAATTCTAAAGGCACTAATCATGTTTGGTAAACATGACCAATTTGTAGATTGTGGCGAACTTGAGCTTGAGTTTGGAGACGTGAACAAAGCGTAAAAGGTATGTGAAGCCTACCTCTCCTTCATTTGGCATGTCCTAGTTAGTATAAGTTGAAATCCGACCCTCGGGAAAAGTCCTACCCCTCGGAAATGACACCTAAATTTATTCCTTTTCCATTCAATAGAATTGAATCCATAACTTGTGCTTTAAAGAAAGAAGTGTTCAAACGTCCGAAACCCTTGGAAATGAAATTGAAATGCCTTGAAACCTTCGTGAATGACCCCAATGGTACATGATGACCGTGTTTTTATGTTCGTCACCCGAGTCTCGATAAACGTGCATATCGGGTTCCATTACTCCTTTCATAGGAACTTTATAATCTTATTTTATGTTTTTCTCGTGGTGTTGTTATTCATTGATGGTCTCGCCTTATAATGGTTGTTCCTTCAAGGTGGGACGAAATGACCGTGGTTATTCCATAAGGTAGTCGGGGGCTACAGACCTTACGTCACCCCGATAGACACATGACTTTCTTTGGGTTCTTATGCATGCGCTTTATATGATATGTACATGACATGTATATGATATGTATATGAAAATGGGGAAATTTTGGGGAATGGATACATGTTGCGCTATAGACGCATTGCCACCCATCCGGACGCGGGATGCCGGACGCGGCGTAATTCCATCCCGACGCAAGCATGACATCACATGTATATGACACGAAATGAAAGGCACTCCGCCCGAAAGGCACAGATCATCCTTTTATCTCGTTATATGATCTTTGGTCCCACATGTTGTTATTGCTCATATGTTACATGCTTCGCATGTATTACTTCTATGGCTTACATACTGCACACCTGTCGTACCGACCCCTTTTCTTGGGGCCGCGTCCGCCACGCAGTAGACAGGTTGACGGGCTCGACTCCTAGGAGCTTTTTCATAACGACATTGGAAGACACTCCAGTTGTCCCGGAGCTTCTACTTTGGGTACTGTTTTTGTGTATATATTTGGACACAAAGAAAGTTAGTTACTTGTAATTATATGTATCGTGTTTAGAGGCTCGTGAGATGATATGGCTACGGTTAGATGTTTCACGAATTCAGTTGTCTTTGTCGCGCGTGATATGTCAAAGTCTAGTTGATTGCTACTACTCGTGTATATGTATGCTATTATCGGCGATGTTATGGAAAAAAATGCCGTTGTTCATACGGCCCACTTAGTAACAAGAACAAGACCAATGACGGGGGTGCCCGTGACAGGTATCGGTACTCGTCGCGGCCCCTAGTTGGGTCGTGACAAGTAAGGCATCGAGCGGTCGGTCCTAGGGTTTGTCTACGAGCCGTCCAGTAGAGTCCTGCTAGGTGTGTAGTGCGCCACACTTATAAACGGGAGGCTGCAGGCATTTAGGAAATTTGACCTTCTTTGCATTCCGTGATCGATGCGACAGTGAGCCATGTTACCGGTTTCTATATTCTTTCTTAATCCTGTGTTATGGTTTCAGTAATGCCGGTGACGAGGAAAGCTACGGCAGCCCGGAAGGGCAAGAGGGTGGCTGGGAAAAGAGTTGAACAAGAGCCACCAGCGGAGGTAGAAGTGGGCAAGTCTCACAACGAGGCTTCTCCAGCTTCCCCTGTGTCAGCAGAGCAGTGTAGCTCAAAGACTATACCAGTGAACACTCACGGCCAAGTGTAACGGAAGCTATCCAGTTGCTTTTATACCCCGCGTTTTCAGAGCATAAGTATGACATGTACCTCGTCGTAGTAATGGGGTGTCGGAGACGTCCCATGAGGTTTTGAAAGGCAAACCATGAAAAGTACGTAACAACGAAGAAAAAGGGTGAATTACGACCTCTTAAGTCGTAATCGGAAAGAGTATTTGAACATGAGAACATGGCCATTATTAGTATAATAAATGACAAATATCTTGTATGGAGAGTTTCGGAATATTTCGAGATCGAGTAGAGTGAAGAAAATAAGTTCGACGAAAATTTGAGAAATGCTGGGCGAATTTTTAGTCAACTTTGGAGGCGCATATCTCATAGTATAGGGGGGGAGTTTTTTAAAGTGTTTTTAAAAAATAAAAAAGGTT
>NC_081342.1:34113644-34152371 GCF_029784015.1 Lycium ferocissimum | reverse complement strand
AAGTTAGTTACTTGTAATTATATGTATCGTGTTTAGAGGCTCGTAGACAGATATGGCCAGTTAGATGTTTCACCCCGCCTAGTTGTCTTTGTCGCCGTGTGATATGTCAAGACGCTTGATTGCTACTACTCGTGTATATGTACGCTATTATCGGCGATGTTATGGAAAAAAAATGCCGTGTTCATACGGCCCACTTAGTAACAAGAACAAGACCAATGACGGGGTGCCCCGACAGATCGGGTACTGCCGCGGCCCCTAGTCGGGTCGTGGCAAGTGGTATCGTAGCCGTCGGTCCTAGGTTTGTCTACGAGCCGTGTCCGGGTAGAGTCCGCATATGGGTGTGTGGCGCGCCACACTTATAAACGGGAGGTCACAGGGCATTTAGGAAATTTGACCTTCTTTGCATTCCGCATCGTGCGATAGAGCTATGTTACCGGTTTATATTCTTTCTTAATCCCGTGTTATGGTTTCGGTAATGCCGGTGACGGCGAAAGCCACGGCAGCCCGGAAGAGCAAGAGGGGTGGCTGGGAAAAGAGAGTTGAACAAGAGCCACCGCCGGAGGTAGAAGTGGGCAAGTCTCACAACGAGGCTTCCGGCCTTCCCCCCGTGTCGAGCAGAAAGGGTAGAGCTCCGGCACCGGTACCCGACGTCGCGGGCAGGTAACGGAAGCTATCCAGCTTGCTTTTATACCCCGCGTTTTCGAGCATAAGTATGACATGTACCCTGTCAGAGTAACGGGGTGTCGGAGACGTCCCATGAGGTTTTGAAAGGCAAACCATGAAAAGTACGTAACAACGAAGAAAAAGGGTGAATTACGACCTCTTAAGTCGTAATCGGGAAAGAGTATTTTGAAACACGAGAACATGGCCATTATTAGTATAATAAATGACAAATATCTTGTATGGAGAGTTTCGGAATATTTCGAGATCGAGTAGAGTGAAGAAAATAAGTTCGACGAAAATTTGAGAAATGCTGGGCGAATTTTTAGTCAACTTTGGAGGCGCATATCTCATAGTATAGGTGGAGTTTTAATGTGTTTTAAAAGCATAAAATGAAGTTCGTCGAGTCTAGTTTGTAATGCAACAAACCGTTCATTGATAGGACATCGGAATAGAGAATTATAGACGTTACAAATCGAACTCGTCGACGCAGAAACAGCATTCTGCGATGTAGCGCTCACGTGCACCGCTACAGCACTGTAGCTACAGTGAAACCGACTTTGGCATTTTTTTTAAAAAGGGACAGAAACCCTCATTTTTTTTCAGCCAAAAATTTCCAGAAAATTCAGCAAAAAAAAAAGGGAGCAAATATACCTCACAAAATGAGAATTTTGAGTGAAATTTCAAGTAACGAAGTACCAATCGAAGTCCGGGCAACGCATAGTCACGAATATAATTTCATTTGGAGTTAGAGGAGCATGGGAACAAGATAATGTTGATGATTTTGCTTTTTTCATAAAAGCAAGGTATGAATCTTCAAAGCCCTCTCTTTATTAAGTGTGATTAAGGAATAAATGCAAGGATAGAGTTATAGTTTGTTGTGTTGATGTTGTTGGATTATGGATTGAGGGTTGAAGAGAAATTTGGATGGAAATACATATATTTATCTTGTAGGATGTTGAGAATGTTGTTATTGATGTTGTTAGTATAAATTTCGACTTCTTTACGGAAATAAAGTTATTAAATTAGTTGTATTCCAAGTTGGTTGGTTGGGAAATTTAGAAAACAAAGGTGTAATGTTTTATGGCATATGTTGGTGTTAGAAATAATGTTATTACTATTGGTTTTGTTGTTGATGTTATTGGTTGTTGAATTGGAATTTCGGGCTAGGCACATAAACAGGGGAAATGCTGCCCGAATTTCGACAGAATTTAAAAGGACTTTCATTAAGTATTTAATACGAGCGTATGAAGATGATCCTAACGATATTATGGATGGTTCTATATGTAGATTACGAGGCTACGAATAATTCTTAAGCGAATTGCAAGACAGGAAGTAGGTCGAAAGTCGAGAATTTGTCTTCCAGGTATGTGAAGCTCACCTTTCTTTCTTTTGGCATGTCCTAGACGCAAGTAAGTTATGATATGTTATGAGCTTCGGTAATTCTATTCCTAAAGTCCGAGCATGTTTACGATGCTTATTTGCTTCTTGATGTTGGCATCCTTATATGGTCAAGCTATGGTTTATATGTCTTTGTATGATTGGTTTTCAAGTGTTGCATAAAAAGTTTTGTTTTCAAAAGAGTTTTGTAACTACGAACGTCCGTAACTTTCACGAAGAGCGGATGGCTTTGATATGCTCGTAAATGATTCTATAACGTATAATGACTATGACTTTTGTAGGCGGCCCGGATTGGGTTGACGCTCGTCCGTGGGTCCCGCGACTTTCTTCTCGTATAGTTCGATGGCTTTTGAAAGAATTCAATATGACTATTTTTTTCGACCCCCCGAGTATGAATATATGCTCATCTGTTGAGTCCGAAATGATGATTCTTATACTTATGATTCTGATACGTAACTATGGTTTCTGAAGTTCGGTTTGATATGTTCCCGAGTGATATTCGGAAGAAAACCTGATTTGACTATTGTCTTGGTTTTGAAATAACAGTTCGCTTTGATTATTCCATTGAGTCTGTAATAAAGATTTATGTGCATATGGTTTCTCACTACTCTGCTCGTGCGAGCTGTTATTATTTCTATTCACCGAGTCCCGGGCCGGGTATGTATTCGTGCACAGACTATTGCATTGTTCACCGAGTCCCTCATTAGAGGGCCGGGTACGGTATACATGTATATGTGATGATATGATGGTGGCCAGGATGGCATATGATGATTCTATCCACCGAGTCCCGAAAGGGCCGGGTACGTTATTCACCGAGTCCCTCACTAGAGGGCCGGGTACGGTTTAATATATATATATATATATGCATATGATGACATGATGATATGATGGCATGATGATTTTACTTACCGAGTTCCTCACTAGAGGGCCGGGTACGGTATATATATACGATTATATGATGGCTATGCATAATGATTATATGATCTCATTCACCGAGTCCCTCACTGGAGGGCCGGGTACGGTATGTATATATGATGATATGATGATACGATATTGACACGGATTTTCGGATCTTATACTTGTTTCCGTAATCCCTACTCCAGCTTATGATTCGTTTAATGTATTTCGTGCTTTACATGCTCGGTACATATTCCGTGCATCGACCCCCTTTCTTCGGGCCGCGTTTCATGCCGCGCGGTACGTACGGATGAGTAGATGATGTTAGCGAGAAGATGTTCCAGCAGGATTGGCGAGCTCCATTTCTTTCCGGAGTGTTGCCGAGTCAGAGTACTTTTGTTATGGTATACGGAGCTATGTTAGAGACTTTGCAGACAGTGTCACGTGTATGATATGTTAGTTTTGTAGTCGGCCAGTAAGTTTCGACGTATTATTATGCGTTGTGCTACAAGTTTCATATGTATCTGATTTTCCTTGATTTGAAAAGATGAAAAGCATGTTAGATTTTCGAAAAACTTTCATTACGTATGTATGTTATGATTTAAGGGCCCAGTATGATTATGAGTATAACGAAAGTCAGCGGGTTCGCTCGGCCCTAAGTAAGGGTCGGGTGCCCATCACGCCCTATCGGAAATTAGGGTGTGACGATTCTTGACGACCCGCTAGTCGCCGCACAAGCTCGGCCGGCAAGATACGGGCCAAGGGGACGGGCGGCGAGCGCCGAGCCGTGATTTTATCTCCCCAAATCCTCGAGAATTCTATGGATCGAAACCGGAGGAGGACCGCAAAGCTTTTTAGATGAAATGCGAGGACGGCGAAGATAATACATGCTTCGGAGACCGAGTCGGAGAATTGGCCTCACTATAGATTGCGGGATATAGCGGTCCATTGGTATAATAATTGGATCTCCTCGGGGGAGCAAATGCGCCTCCCCCGATCCGGCGAGTTCACCGAGGCCTTTCTGCGACATTACCTACCACCAGAGGTTCGACGGGCCCGAGCTGATATGTTCTTGAATCTCAGGCAGGGAAATATGAGTGCTCGGGAATACAGTCTCCGATTTGATTCGTTAGCTCGGTATGCCCCAGCCATGGTAGCGGATATGGGGGACCGTGTGCACCAAAGATGTGAGGGGGCTAGGGCCACATTTAGCTAAAGACTCCATGCCGGATGCCCCTCACTCCAAGACGGAATGACTATCGCTCGCATTCGTGCCCACGCCCAAAACCCGGAGGAGCGGTACCGACATCAAAGCGGAGGGCGAGCGCGGTCGGATAGGGGGCTCCCGAAAAGAGCCAGATCTTTTGGGGCCAGAAGTGAATATAGAGGGGGACAGGCACCACAGCATTCCAGGTATCCAGAACCGGATCAGAGTGCCCGAGCTTCAGGGTCCCAGCATAGAGCGGATTCGAATAGGACAGGGCCACCCCTACCGCGATGCACTCGGTGTGGTAAGCCTACATTCGGGCGCGCTACCATGACACGTGCGCTTGTTTTGTCCGTGGTCGACCGACCACTTGATGCGTGACCCCACGGAGGACCGGGAGAGACCGTACTCGGCCCGCCGGATGCGCTATTGGTTTGTCGTCGACCGCGCGCCCTCCCGGACAGACGTCCCGGTGCCCCAACCGGTCGTGGTCGAGGCAGGAGGAGCACCCGCACGGCGGTCCCCGTAACCGCATATTTGCACCGACGAGACAAGGGATCCCGAGCCCCTCCCAGACGCGACCTACAGTACCCTACCGCATTCCTTTATAAAGTACATATGTGATCGATCTAAACCCTATACCGTCATGTGTCATTCTTTATATTGCTGATGAGAATCTAGAAATCCTGGACGAAAGATAGTTATACGCATAGACAAGAAATGAGTATTAAGGGCCCAGAGGGCTAAAATAGTAATTAAGAGAAAAGTACGTTCCGAAGCCGCATCGAAAGTGACTAGTGCCCTAATCGCCCGGATTACGTGACAAAGCCGCGCGGGGAGTGGATGCAAATATATTAGCCTTAAGATACCGGAATACGTTAACGTTTCAGGGTTAAGCGTGCTGGAATGGGAGCTATTCCATGATGGGTGACCCCCTGGGAAATATCCCAAAAATTTCATAAGTATAGAGATAGAGGACAAATGTGAAGTTAGGGTAGCCTAGATGATATTAGAGTATATGGGATGACTGGAGACGCAATAGAGGTTGCGTAGACTGAGTTGGACTGGGCTGGTGAAAAGGAAACAGGTATAGTACAGCTCTAGAATCAGGGTAAGCTTAAATAGTGGTTGGAAATGTTGCGAATGAGAGGGTAACAAGAATTTGGGATATGTTGGCATATCGAGCAACTATAGAAGAAGGCGTAAAACAAGTTGACGACGGGTACAGTACGACGCAAATATGGAGAACAACCAAGGAAGATAACCGAAAAAGATCAGTAGAGATATAAAAGGGACAACTAAGACGGCGTCCTATGAAGTATGGTATAACGAGAAAGTACAAGTCAACCAAGGTATTTGAACGGACGTTTTAAGTGATTATGTACGACAACCATAAGGGAAACCTCCCCGAAGTGTGGTAACACCCTATAAGGCCAGTTCAACATTCGAGGACGAATGTTCTAAAGGGGGAAGGATGTTACATTCCGCATTTTGTACCCTCGGGTGAGTCAAGGCAAGTGACACAAGTTGCTTATGGAAAATGTTAAAGTTGGAATATTAAGAAAGGCCAGGGGTAAAAAGGTAAATTCGCAATACGACTCATGGAAATATGGAGAAAGGCTAGGGGCAAATTTGGAACTAAGGAAAATATTTTTCATGAAAAAGAAGAAATTTGCTAGAATTTCCAAGAAAAGGGGGCCACTTGGCCATGGACCCCACTTGCAACATATGGCCAAATTAAATCAAGCCAAGTTAGGGGCCAATATGGTTGATAATTATTGGAGGAGGCTAAGTATATATATGGGAGAGGATGACTTGGTCATCTTATTTTTCCCTAGAGTTTTCAAGAAGCAAGAAAGCAAGAAAGAGAGAGGAGAAAAGAAATGGCCATTCGGCCTTAGAGAAAAAAAAAAGAGAAAACCGAAAAAAAAAAAAAAAGAGAGTTTCCAACTTGCTTCTTCATAGCCAAACAATCCTTTGAAGGGTTCTTAGTGAAGTGGAGTGATTTGTGGGCAAGAAGAACTCATATTCATAAGGTTGTTGATTTGAGTCAAGTGAAGAGTTGAGGAAAAGGTAAGGTTTAATTCTATTCTTATGTGTTATGGATGTTTGAGTATGTTGTGTGCATGAAAATGGATGAAATGTGTTATGTTGTGTTGTGTTGTGTGTTGCATGAAAAAGTGAGTTAATTTTATGTTGTAGTGCATGGAAAATATGGAAGTCCATGAAAAACATGAATATGGAGGGTTGGCCGAATAGGTGCATAGGTGTAGGGGTGAAGAATCAATTTTGTTTAGCATGTTTTGGTTGTTGTTGTGTTGTAGATATTATGTTGCTAATGAATGCATAATAATCTTATGAAGTTGTAGAAGTTGGAGACTTGTGGTTGGAGTATTTAAATTGAATATCATGTTCTTGTATGTATGAAAGATAATGTTGTTAGTATGGTATTGTTGGCATAGGAAGTATAATGTTCTTATTGGAGTTGGAAGGTTTTGAAGAAAGTAGTATATTGATTGAATTTGAAAGAAGGAAAAAAATGTTGTTATTGTTTCATAAATTGGAAGATGTGGGTAAGTAGTATGTTGATGGTATTGTTGGAATATTATGTGAATTATATTGTATTGAATTATATTGAATTGTATGGAATAGAGTTGAATTGCATTGAAAAGAATTGAATTGAGTTGAATTAAATACAAGTGGTTTGTTGGTATTGTTGGTTGATAGTTTGGCCGGGTTTGAATTCCCGGATTGTTGTTGAGTAAAAATTGGCCAAGTTGAACTTGGAGGAATGGAATATTTACAGGGGAGGTGTCTTTATAGAAATTTCGGTAGCCAAGTATTATTTTAAGAATTCAATTCTAAAGGCACTAATCATGTTTGGTAAACATGACCAATTTATAGATTGTGGCGAACTTGGAGCTTGAGTTTGGAGACGTGAACAAAGCGTAAAAGGTATGTGAAGCCTACCTCTCCTTCATTTGGCATGTCCTAGTTAGTATAAGTTGAAATCCGACCCTCGGGAAAAGTCCTACCCTCGGAAACGACACCTAAATTTATTCCTTTTTCATTCAATAGAATTGAATCCATAACTTGTGCTTTAAAGAAAGAAGTGTTCAAACGTCCGAAACCCTTGGAAATGAAATTGAAATGCCTTGAAACCTTCGTGAATGACCCCAATGGTACATGATGACCGTGTTTTTATGTTCGTCACCCGAGTCTCGATAAACGTGCATATCGGGTTCCATTACTCCTTTCATAGGAACTTTATAATCTTATTTTATGTTTTTCTCGTGGTGTTGCTATTCATTGATGGTCTCGCCTTATAATGGTTGTTCCTTCAAGGTGAGACGAAACGACCGTGGTTATTCCATAAGGTAGTCGGGGGCTACCGACCTTACGTCACCCCGATAGACACATGACTTTCTTTGGGTTCTTATGCATGCTTGCTTATATGATATGTACATGACATGTATATGATATGTATATGAAAATGGGGAAATTTTGGGGAATGGATACATGTTGCGCTATAGACGCATTTGCCACACGGTCACCGGCGTAATTCCATCCCAGACGCGGGATGCCCGGACGCGGGATACATGTGGGCGAGCCGACGTATTTCGGCGACATGACTTGTTTTATTTTCATATGTATATGACAAGAAATGTTTTGAAAAAAAGTATATAATAAGCAAGCATGACATCCGCCTGAAAGGCACTTACAGGTACAGATCATCCTTTTATCTCGTTATATGATCTTTGGTCCCACATGTTGTTATTGCTCATATGTTACATGCTTCGCTGTATTACTTCTATGGCTTACATACTCGGTACAACTCGTTCGTACCGACCCCTTTTTGGGGCGTCTCATGCCACGCAGTAGACGGAGTTGACGGGCTCGACTCTAGAGCTTTTTGGTACCGTACATTGGAAGACACTCCGCTTGTCCGGAGCTTCTACTTTGGGTATCGTTTTTGTGTATATATTTGGACACAAGAAAGTCGGTTACTTGTAATTATATGTATCGTGTTTAGAGGCTCGTAGATGATATGTACGGTTAGATGTTTCACCTAGTTGTCTTTGTCGCCGTGTGATATGTCGGTACATACTTGATTGCTACTACTCGTGTATATGTATGCTATTATCGGCGATGTTATGGAAAAAAAATGCCAGTGTTCATACGGCCCACTTAGTAACAAGAACAAGACCTATGACAGGGGGTGCCCGGTACAGGTATCGGGTACTCGTCGCGGCCCCTAGTTGGGTCGTGACAACCTTTGCCTTGGAGGCCGTACTGATGACAAAGAGCCAGCTACCACTCCCGTAGACCGGACCTTATCTTTACCACGTAGCGATGGACAATCACGCCTAAAATGGCCTGGCCGAGCACAGGCATAACAAACATCTGAACCCAAGCGGCACGATCCAGAATGTAACTTCCTACATTGACTACATCGTGGCATAGGTGGCCTCATCTGGCTCGAATCATCCCTATTCCGAGAATTAGAAACTCTGAGACTTTGGGGCAGCCTAGAATTAGTAGATCCATCAAACACGGGTCCAAGAAACTATGGAGGAGCGCTAGTTGTTGAACGAACTGAGTGCTTGGAGAATTGTTGTCTTGGAGCGCCCCTAAACTCTTAATCAAACCCTGGAGAATTAACTCTCTTTCTCCGACCCTTGTTACCGTGGCCCACATCCTGCTGCTGAGCTTGAGCGGCCACTAACTGAGTCAGTAGAAGAATGACTTGTCTCGTCTCTTGGCCCGAGGCATCTGGAGGAGGGACTGGGGGTGCGGGAGCTAAAATTAGAGCTTCCCTCTGATCCTCTAAAGCGGGCGAGGTACGTGAAAACCGGGATAGGGCCTTATTTCGGGGTTCATTCTCTTCCATATCCGTAGATGGCCCCCGTTCCAGCCTTTCGGTAATCACTGCCTTGCCCTTCTAGGCTGTAGTAGCTTTTCCTTTCATCGACTTTACTGAAATCATAAACGCACCAATAGGGAGGGGAAAATCTTATAACATGGCTCTATCGCACGATCTCATAGGAAGAAAGATGGTCATTTTTCCTAAATGCCCTATAGCCTCCTATTTATTAGTGTGTCGCGCAACACACCATAAACAAGACTCTACTAGACTCGACTCGTAGACACTTCCTAGGACTGAACTGCTCTGATACCACTTTTGTCACGACCCGACTAGGGGCCATGACGGGTACCCCGGGCTAACCACCGAGCACCACTCATTATATTACTCATCTGCCTTCATTCATAATATATGCTCATGATCATAGAAAACTATTGTCATTTGAAACATATTTACTTTATATACATAAGCCCTTCGCCTATCAAAATAATATATATATATATACATGAAAGACTGTGAGACCAAACTACCCACACATACGTATCTACGAGCCTCTAATAGAGTACTAGACATATGGATCAGACAGGACCCCATCGTGCCCAAAATATATATACACAAAAAAAAATACTGTCTCAAGATAGCACCTCCGAAATAAAGGAGGGCTCCCGTAAATCTGCTGATAACTCCTATGAATCTGCACCGACTCCCTGCCTACCTGTGGGTATGAACACAACGTCCAAAGAAAACGGACGTCAGTATGAACATTGTACTAAGTATGTAAGGCATGAATGAAATGAATATAATAGAGAAGTCATAACACGTAGGATGAGGACATAACCTTCGAATGGATACATTTTATACACATATCATATGTAGCATATCATATGAGTTACCATAGCATATACATCATCTTACCATACATACATCATCATATCATACATACATCATCATATCCTACATACATCAACATCATAAACCCGCGTCCGAGTAACCCTCATGTGCAGCCCACTAGTGGTGGTCATGTCCGGCCCTCTAGGCACGGTGTAGTCGCACGCAGCCCACTAGTGTTGATCGTGTCTGGCCTTCTAGGCGCAGTGAAATCATAGCAGCCCGCCGTAGTGGTGACATGTCCAGATAACCCTCATATGCAGCCCACTAGTGGTGGTCATGTCCGACCCTCAAGGCACGGTGTAGTCACACGCAGCTCACTAGTGGTGATCGTGTCCGGCCAATTAGGCACGGTGGAATCATATCATCGTATACTCATCATCATACATTTCACAGGTATATTATAAGCTAAACATCATCATACATATCATAGACTTATGATTATTAATTATCTTATAAGCATATCATGGCTTTATCATAACTTCGCGACATTATATATATACATATATCATCAAAACATACATTGGGACTCGTAGGCAACTATAGCTATGTCGGGGTGACATAAGGTCGTGGAACCCCGATTACATTATGGAGTAACCAAATCATCGTATCTCACCTTGAAGGGGCTAACATTTTAAGGTGAGTGTACATAAGAAGAAGCACCAATGGAACCATACTTAGAATCTTTGACTTTGTGGGCATCATATCTCACTTTAGGATTCTATAGACTTATCTCATCAACATCAATTATCATACTCGTGTCTCACCTCCTTTCTTTACCTTATACATATATAGCCCCTTATGGTTATAGACTCATCGTCACCATTATCGTGCTCATAATATATCTTTTATCTTTATCTCATATGCCTATTCATGAACGTAGACTCCTAGTTCTTCGGTATTTAGGAAATTCCTGGAGAAGGAGGAAAATCATGCCTTGAAGGGAAAGAGACTAACATCATAAGATAGGTCTCGCAACAATGAATAACAACAAAGAGTCGTATGAAGGTCATTAGCTTTATAGAAATTTTGTATCTTAAGTTTTAGGATCTCTAGACTTGGGCTCATCATCATATTTATAACATACCTCTTAACTTCATCTCATGCGAGCTCTTTATAACATAGACTCATCATTTCCGATACATACATATGTGTAGAGAAGTCATAGAAAGATAGGAGGATTCATACTATAGAATCATGCCTTAGAAAGAAAGGACTATCCTAACCTACCTTTGTCATTTAACTATTCGACTGCTTGCTCGTTCCCCTTTAATGCACACGTTCTACCTTCAAGAGAATTCGTATCGATATTAGCTACACAATTATTAGAACGTGCTTCTTAAAGCTAGAGAAAATTGGGTAGCATTTCCTTTGTTTATACAACTTCCTCCATGTTCCATATCAACTCCCAAACGTTAATAACAACTATCACAATATCATAAACAACAATCATCATTTATTTGCATTGTCTACATTTGGTAATCCCCCTTCAATTCTCCAAAATCATGATCATAATTCACTATCATGTTTCTTCACATATAATACTTATTCCATGTTCTAAATGTCAATTATAACGTATTCATAGTCACAACATACCCATATTCATGATTCAGTCCAAACTACTACTCAACACTAGCACTATTGCCACATTTATGACTCATTTCATATATTCTTGTACCACCCAAGTGTTTCAACTTATTACTGCTTAAAACACCATGATATTACCATGAAAATTACCTTAGATGATGGTAGAATAAGTCTTGAGTGGAGATTCCCTTCTTACACCAAAAACCCTAATTCACTTCTTTTGGAATTTCTTGGTTTAGATGACTTTGAAGTGCTTCACAATCTTGATTCTTGTTGATTTGATGAAGTTGATAATCAACTTTCCTTGAATTATTATGGATAAAGTGTATGGAATGTTCTAGAAGTCTTGAGAGAGATGAAGAAGTGTGTGGAATGAAATAAATGAAGTTGGGATCACATATATAAACTTAGAAGAGTTCAGCCCATCGGGAGTTCCACGGTCCGTGGAACATAATGCTGTCCGTGGTTCTGGTCGTGGTTCACCACCAGCCAGCCACCATCTCTGCTGGCAGTTCCACTTACCATTCCACAATCCGTACAAAGCTTCACGGTCCGTGGAAGTGGCCGTGAAACTCACAGCTTCTCCGAAGTTGTTCCCGTCGTCTCGTTCGATGTCCAATCCTTATGGAACCTTCTTAACACTTGTTTATCACTTCATTAACAATCAAAGGGGAGTTATAACTCTTCCCCAAAACATCATTAAGTCATCATCAACTTGTTACTCGTAATTCTCGTCCGATACCTATCGTATACATTGCCTTCTCTTGGTAACTTTCTCGTCTACCATCGGATGTCCTTAAAATCTTACATAAGGTCATCAAAATTCATTTCTTACTTATCGAAACATCATATACTTCATGTTCTTCATTAGCCTATTCACTGTGCATCAACGGAAAAAAAAAATTGAGGTGTAAAACGAGTATGGCTAGTGGCCTCTCTGGCTGCTCTCTTGCCCTTCTGGGTAGCTATAGCTTTCTTACAGGGCATCGCTGAAATCAGAATAATTTATCAGGAAGTGAACGCTTAACACAAGGCTCTATCACACGATCTAAGAGAGAAAGAGTGTCATCATCCTAAATGTCTTGTAGCCTCCTGTTTATAAGTGTGGTGCACAACACGCCCATAAACAAGACTCTACTAGACACGGTCTGTAGACAACCCTAGGACGGAACTGCTCTGATACCACTTCTGTCATGATCCAAACCGATGAGTCGTGACGAGTATCTGACCACTAGCGACCAAACAGCCTTATACTCATATCTAAATCTTACTAAACATCAAGGGCCCATAATGGCATAAACTGATCTCATAAAAAGGAAACATCAAATCTCTGTACAATCTGCATATATACACTACATGCAGAAGGACAGTGCAAGCCCGCTAGGCTGCTACATATACTATACACAAAAGAATAGAAGCCGACAAGGCTACATCATCTGACTAGTACATACAACTGTCTACAGACCTCTACTGGAATGAAAGCTGTAGAAAGGACGGGAAAGGGCCCGTCATACCTATATGCATATACATCTCAAAAGGGGCATACCAAAACTAACTGCAGCTCCGGATCAAATGGAGCG
Organism: Lycium ferocissimum; assembly: GCF_029784015.1. Classification (NCBI taxonomy): domain Eukaryota; kingdom Viridiplantae; phylum Streptophyta; class Magnoliopsida; order Solanales; family Solanaceae; genus Lycium; species Lycium ferocissimum. The sequence goes on along the minus strand of NC_081342.1, from coordinate 34,139,287 downwards.
CGCTGACCGCTGCTAGATCTGAAGGTCCTACTGAGCTGGACCACCTGTCTACCTTTACCTGCGGGCATTAACGCAGCCCCTCGAGCAACGGGGAGTCAGTAGGGATAATGTACCGAGTATGTAAGGCATAAGAACAACATATATATATATATATATATATATATATATATATATATATATACACATTAGAATCATGGATAAGATCTGAACTCATGAACTGAAATGAATAACTGCATGTACTTGTATGAACTAGCATCTGCCTATATCTGCATAAATCTGTATAACTGACAATGCCTCTATGGGCACATAATATGGATGCTCATGCCAACCAATGAAGGTCATACAGCCATATATGTATATGTGCGTATATAACGTCTGATATATATGCGTATATAACGCCTGATATATGTGCGTATATAACGCCTGTAAAGCCTCTATGGCATCTCATCATATCATATCGGCACCTCTGGCCATAATCAATATCATCATCAATGTGCACCAGCTGATCAGGTGGTAATGCATATATAACACCTATCTCCCTTCTCATACCCCATATATATTCGCGTATATAACGCCTTCTAGTCATGGCTCAATGTACATAAATATATAATGAATGTAATGCATGAATCAACTGTATGCATATAACTGCTACAAAAGACTGGACCCATGAACAGAAGGATCACTCATAAACGGGGTATATGAACATCAAAGATTGAAGTACTTCTAATGCTTCTAAGAGTAGAGCAATATGGAAGCTCGCTTACACACTTGTTGGATCATATCATAGGATCATGCCAAAAGAAAGAAAGGATAGCCTTAACATACCTCGACGTAGATCTAATCATCCAACTTCTACCTCTCGAACTTGCAAGTCTACAATCAAGATAATGTAGGCCTTAATTAGACTATTTACCTCGCTTACTGATCATTTTAAATACGAATAGAGCTTGACAACTTATGGGCAACATTTTCCTTATAAGCTTAACAACTCTTCAACTTCTCATTCGATCCAACATCAACCACAATACCCACAACACGATGACAACACGATATATATATATATATATATATATATATATATATATATATATATATATATATATATATATATATATATATATATATCAAAATATACTTAAATCCATTTCCAATCATCTCTTAAAATAACCCCAAGTCACTATCTTGTCCTTCATCAACCTACCACCCCCACAAATACCTTCTCTTTACTTAAATCACTAAAACTCTTGATAATAAACTCAAATACAAGGGTAGAAATCATTTACATACCTTGAGGGGTCAAAAATCCCAAGAATCACTTCAACTTCAACTCCCTAAGTTTCACAACCTTGAAGAAACCCTAGAAGCAACGTTCTTCTTCACAAGCTCGGGTTTACGGGGTCTGGGTCTTATCAAATCTTTACTAATATGATGGAAAATATTAGGAGAGAATATATTACGGTTTTGCTGACTTGGAATGAGAAAAATATGAAATAGGATCGTGAACCACCTATTTATACTTGAAATTAAAAACAGCTATAGAGGTCTGATTCGACGAGTGGGTCGACGGCTCGTTGACGTGTCGACGGTCCGTCGACTTACTCCTTCGACCTGCACCTGCAGATGCAAGGCTGTGAGACCCTATTGACGCTGCCCATCGACGGTCCGTCGACCATGTCGACGACCCGTCAATGATGGCTGGTGTTCTGCAGATTTTTTTTATTTAGTTCGGATCGTGTCGATTCGATTCTTCAACTTCTAACTTTATAAATTGCCTGGAATAACTGCTGGTACCCTTGTACATAGGATATGACACTTTTTTCCTCCAAACTCGTGCTCGGTTCTTAAGGCATACCCGGCTAGGAAGCCATAGGTTCTACTACTACGAAAGTGAGAGGTGTAACAACACGAGTACTTGGTGATATATTGAGAAGATACAAATAGATATGGAAAGTTGTCGGGGTAGTCAGTTGATTCTCTGCAGATTTGGCACGAAATGGTAATTACTAGAGTGACACGCATAATACGTCATTGGAGGTTTAAAAGAAACTGGAAAAAGAGTGTTGACTCAGTAGCTTCAGCTTGACAAAACGAAACTAACGGATCTGGGTATAGCATGACCGATCTTTAATAAGGTCTGTTTTTTATGGGAATGCCTAGAATTTACTAAGCAAGGATTTTCTTCTAGCGAGAGGAATTCATGATTTGAGATTGTGGTAGGTTTCAATGTGTTTCTAAGTAATCTAGGTGCTAATGTCAGTTTTGGAGGGTGTGAAAGAAAGATTAGCAAGATCAGAGTATTTTACCAGTACAAGTTTGATGATGGTCTGCGGTTATAACTATGGGATAGTAGTGATTATGATGGTACTTGTAGAACACACCAAAAATGCATCTAGATGTGTGGTTATAACCAAATCCAGGGAATTCAAGCCAAATCAGTGGCTGCCAAGTTTTTTCTGAAACTGAGTGTAGTGAGCGCATCTGCAAAAAGGACATTACAGGAGCAGAATCACAGAAGCGATATTTGTCTCGCAGAAGAAAACTTTGTTGGAAGGAGGAAGACATGTGGAAGCAAAAAAATTTCGCAGAAGCGGATAGTATTACGCAGGTGCAACAATCGAATCAGTTCTCTAAAACTGAGTAAAAGGAGCAATTACCCACAACTCCCCAAACACTTCTGCCCTCATTCAACCAAAATCCAGCCTTCTCATCTCCCCAGTCAACTTCACCCCTCAAATCCTCACATCACACACATCACAAAGTCTCATCTATGGAAGAAGCTTCCGGTAGATAGTACCAAACCCATCTTCAACCCCTCCAAGTTTTTCCTTCAATCAAGGTATGATTTCTTGTTCCTTTTCTAATATTGCATGGTTAAAGAGTAATCGTGTTGATACCACTAAAAAGGCATCGGAAAAAAGGGATCAAAATTGGTAAAATTTTGTGAAAAATTTAAGTTATGGAACTCATGTGTTTTTTTTTTTTGAAATTTTGTTAAATTTTGGTGTTGTTTGCCTTGGAATCTTGTCAAATCATGGCTCACAACCATGTATGAATAAATTATTTAAAAACTAGGAGTCTAATATAAATTTCCCGACAAAAATCATGGTTGAATTGAGCAAAAATAGGTAGTTTATGGGTTGGTGGAGAAGATGATGAACTCCGCACCTGCGAGAAAAGTACAACAGGTGTTGTTCCGTATCTGTGACAAAATCACGCAGGTGCGACACTGTATTTTCTCGAAAATCACGCAGGTGTAGGGTTGCTGATTAACTAAGAATGCACAGAAGCAGAAAACATCCGCAAAAGCAATGCCGCACCTACGAGGATTTTCTTTTTCAGATGCGAGAACTGGAATAACTTCTGCAAACCAGTGAGTTTGCAATTGGTACTTGCTAGGTCTATTTGGTTTGATTCTTGGGCTAATTTGTAGTGTTTTAACTTGGTTTTTGTTAATTTCAGGTGCTACAGTGGTGATAATGGACCTTCATGCAAATGAAAATGTGGTAACGAAGTCAGAAATTATAGAAGAGGCTGCGGAGGGGCAATATGACATTTTTAGTTTCATATGTTATGATTTCCCTCGCTGGTACTATGATAATTTTATCACCATAAAGAATCTACGAGAAACGGGAATTTTCATAGACGGGTTGCCTGAACTCCTTCTGGATTTCAATGGTCGTCTAGAGGCCACCGGTTAGACATGCTTCATTACCTGCCCATGTAAGGCAGATGAGGAATAGGTGAGGGCCGAAGAGATAAATGCTTTCTACAATCTTCCTAATCATTCACTTGAGCCGATGAATAAGAAAGATACTTGTTCTGGCGATTGGTTAGTGTCTAAGATGTATGATGCTGGCTAGGTCGTTTCATGCGCTAACAAGGGAAAAGGTATCAAGTTTGCCGATTTTACATTTGAGGCAAAGATATGGCAGTACATATTTCTAGTAGGGTGTCTCTTTCCGGTCACATAACTGACTGCAACTACACTCGTGCCCTAAAGATTGCTTGAATACTTGATGGCATTCCCGTGAATGTTGGCCATTATGTGGTTCGGGAGTTTAAGGAATATTTGATCCAGAATAGTTTGAGCTTGATGTTCCCTTCCTTGATTACTGGGCTTTGCCGGAATGCTGGGTAGCCTAAGCTTTCTACAGATCACTAGGTGTCGCCGGAGAAATCATTCCACCCTAGCAGAGTCACGGGAGAGGGCAGTGCCTTACAGAGTAAGAAGAAGAAGATAGATATAAACATAGGGGACGCCACCTCCTCCCAGCTAGATGGAGCCTTTGGGGCATTGGGTTCTCAGTTATAGAGCATCCGGGATTTGGTTATTAAACCTCGTACTTTTGTACGTTGAGTTTTACCGTGAGCTAATCAACGTGGACACAAGACGAGATTATCCTTGAGATTATAAGATATTAGTCATGCTAATCCTAAGTGCATAAGGGTTTAAGATCATGTTTAGTAAGTATTGGTGGGGTTAGAGGCAAAACGAATTGAAGAGAATACATTTCGTCAGAAACCTATTTTTGGGCTACAATGTACGGCCCACATTTTTGTGTGACAAATATTGTATGTCTTAGGAAGGAGGTGAGATTTTTCTTTGGCTTGGTACGGTCAAGATGTACGAACCGTACATGGCATATACGGCCTATACATCCCACCGTGCATTAGGGCGGCATAATTTTTTTTTGTTAAATGCATAAATCGACCCTAGCTCATTGTAGACCTCATTTTTATACTTTCATAGAGTAGAAACATCCCAAATATTTTCCCAAGGGTTTTCAAATTGACCCGAAGTGATAGAAAGAAATATAAAGTGTTCTAGATGACAAAAGTCCCATAGTGTTAGCTAGTTTGCCGTCCTTGTTCTTGTGGATGATTTGGAGAAGACTTCAAGGTGAAGTAACCTTAAGTTTGATCTGTTCTAAGTGTATCAAGGTAAGTTTATGCTTCTCCTTCCCTTGTCCAACCTTCTAGATGTTGTAATCTTGTTATGAAGGCTAAACTTGGTAGTTTCGAAAAACTTGTTATGTTGTTGATGTTGCGCCCTGTTGGGCTGTGTTGAAGGTCTTACTTGTTATATCCCGTATTTTGAACAACGGGACAACATGAGTGAATTACGACAAGCTGGGGACAAGACTATTCCGAGATATGAAGTAGAGACTTTTGTATGTTTTAAAGGCTTAAATTGTGTATGATTTTAATGTCATGAAAATGTTAAGGAAATATTGGAGTCACATTCCATTTTTAGTAAGTATGCTATTTTTGGAAAGTGGAAAATTCAAAAAAAAAAAAAAAAAATATGGCACCATGTGGCCGGCCACCTTGGTGTGGGCCATGGCCGCATGGATGGTGAATGTTAAATATTTAAAAGATGACTTAGTCATCTTGTTCAACAAATTCATTCTAGAAAAATCAAGAAAAAAACTTGGAGGAGAAAAAAAGGGCCTATTCGGCCAAGCTCTTGGAAATTCAAGACCAATTTTAAACCGTCAAAAAAATAATTTCTTCAAGCAAACTTGCTAATTGAAGGGTACTCGTTAACGTGGAAGTGTTGTTGGAAGCGTTAGATTGCTCGTTTTCTCTATCCACCACTTTAGGCAAGTAGAGAAGTTGAAGAAGAAAGGTGAGTTTTAATCTTGTTTTATGTGTTATGAATGGTTTATATGTGTTGTAGCATGCTAAAAAGGAAGAAATTCATGATAGAAATCAAGTTGAAGTTGAGGCCGTGTATATGGGTTTGACCGTGTGTGTGTGTATTGTGTTAAAGGCAATGAATTAATTTTAGTTAGCATGTTTTGGTTGTTGTAGTGTGAAGAAAAGAATGAAAATCATCTATGGGTGTTTGTATGGTATTGGCCGAAAATGTTCCCTCTTTGTGTGTTGAGAATGAACAAATTGTCTTTAGCGTTTTAGTTGTCGTCGTTATGGATTTCATGATGAAAAACGCAAGTTTAATGACTCAAAGTGACGTTGTGTTGGTTATGGGTTGATTTGGGTGTTAATGTGAATTTTATGTAATTTTTGTATTTATGAGAATTGCATTGTTAATGTGCGGATTAATGGTGTAAATTATGAAGTTGGAAGAGAAGAATGTGTTTGGTGTTGTTCTCGGGTTTGGGAAGGAATTCGGGTGAGTTGGAGCCTTGTTTGGGTTGTTTGGAAAATTGTGTGAATTGTTAAAACGTTCTTGCATATTGTTTGAATGGTTTTGGATTAGTAATCGAATGTATAAACGTTAATACTAGTTTGAATGTAAGTAGTTGAAGTGAGTATATCGGAATGTTTGGATGTTGTTGAAATTATGTAGAAAGAACTATTAATGTTAGAATGCACTGTGAATTGATTATTGATGTTGTGGTTTGGTTTGGTTGTTGGTTTGGTTGTTGTTGAATTTGGCCGAGTTGAATTCTCGGGGTGTTGTATTTACAGGGGAAATGCTGCCGAAATTTCTGTAGAATTTAATGTTTGTTTGGAATTGGATGCCTAAATGCTTATGGCTAATGTTTGGTATATTGGCGTTATGTAGATCTTGGAGTGCCCGAGACTTGAGGCTTGACTTAGCTTAAGAGCGGACAAGGTATGTGAAGCCTAACCTTTCCTTCTTTTGGCATGTCCTAGTATTAATTAGGCTATGACACGAGCCTCGAGGTAACTCCACTCTCGAAATCCGAGCTCATATACGCATCTTATTCGCTTCCAAAAATTTACTCTCTTAGTGTAGCCTAACTAAGGTTCTTATGTTTCAAATGATTGAATTTCAAAAGTCTTATAAAGAATTTCGCTACTAAAAGGTCCCGAACTTCAAACGCTCGTAACTTTCGCAGACGAGCTCGGATCGCCCCGAAACCTAATAGGTAACTTCATGAGACATAATATTCCCCCAACTCTCGTAGACGGGCTCGGATGGGGTTGACACCCGTCCGTGGGGCCCGCGGCTTTTCTATGCTTATCCTTAATGACCTTCGGGAAAAATGTAATACTATTTTCGCTTTGACTTCCGCATATGGATTTCTTACTTATTTAATGAGTTATGATTATGATTTTATGCATATGGTTACTCACGACTCCACTCGTGCTTACGATTATTACCTCGTTCACCGGATCCCGGGCCGGTTATGTTTCGTGCGCATATGATATGTTCCGGTGTGATGCTGTGTTACGGTTCACCGAGCTCCTCCCTAGAGGGCCGGGTTCCGTTTATACTTGGTGTTATGCTGTGCTATGGCGTTATGGTGCGTTACGGGATATGTCGGGTTACGGAGATATGAAATCTCTCGGTGTGATCTTGTGTTATGGCGCCAACGACGGGCGGGCGACCATAGTTCTAAGAGCCTATGCATGATTTATATTTTTACTAAATATTTTGATATTTTGCATATCATATCTATTTTCTGTATTTTGCCATTATGATTCGGTATTTCTGCTTTGCATACTCAGTACATATTCCGTACTGACCCCCTTTCTTCGGGGGTCGCGTTTCATGCCGCCGTGTAATCGACGCTCAGCTTGGTGACCCACCCGCCTAGGACACCTATTCTGCTTTCTGGGAGTGCTCCTTCGTCCGGAGCTTATATTTTGGTATATATACTTTTCTGTTGCATATGTATATATTCATTCAGGGGTACGACGGGGCCCTGTCCCGTCATATGATTCTGTTACTCTGTTTAGAGGTCTGTAGACACGTATGTGGGTTATGGTTGTGCACGTACGGTTATGTATGTGTGTGATATATGTTTGGGCGGTCTTGTCACGTGGGCACCCTTATCGGTCGCATATGCGCATTTTGATATGCTATGTACATTATGACGACCTCGACGGCTTTTGTGACACCTATTGACTATTATGCGCTAATCGAGGCTATATGTGATTATTTATGATTAAGCGAGTTAGTATGCTAGTTCCGAGTGTCGGTACGTATGAGTGTCCACCCGGACACAAGTCACGGCCTACGGGGTTGGGTCGTGACAAAAGTGGTATCGCAGCGGTTCGTCCTCGGAATGTCTACGGCTACCGTGTCTAGTAGAGTCCTCGTTTATCGGTGTGTTGTGCACCACATCTATAAACAGGAGGCTACAGGACATTTAGGTTGTTATCTTTCTTTCTGATCTTATATCGTGCGATAGAGCGGTATTATTAGGATGATTTCTTTCAAACGAATTGCTATGTTTTCGGCGATGCCTCCGAGAAAGGCGACAGCTGCCCAGAAGGGCAAGTCTACTGCAACGGGAGACACCAGTAGGGCCCAGAGAGTTACTAGGGCCCGTGTTCAGCTCGAGCCGGAGATTGTGCCCCGGTCGGCCGCCCGCCACCCCATCACCATCGAGGGGCATAGAGCCGGCAGCCTGCGGGACAGAGGCGGCTCCACCGCCCGCCCCTGAGGTTCGAGTGCCCGAGCCTCCAGATTCTCAGCCAGGGGCGGAGGACAGAGCTATGAGGGACGCTGTTCAACTATTAACCAGACTGGTAGCAGGGCAGGTCCGGAGACAGGGATCAGGAGATGATTATGCAGGCAGACGTGACAGTCAGAGGGCTCGCTATTTCTTGACCTGTAATCCGCTAGAGTTCTTCGGGTCAAAGCCCGAGGAGGACCCTCAGCAGTATATCAGACAGATGCGGCGTATGCTGCGACTTGTCAGGGCTTCCGAGACCGAGTCGGTAGAGTTGGCGTCATATCGGCTGCACGACATAGCAGCCAATTGGTATGAGCCATGGGAACTGTCCAGAGGTGAGGGTGCTCCGCTAGCTGTATGGGATGAGTTCGTGGAGGCCTTTCTTGGCCATTTTCTTCCCCCAGAGACTAGACGAGCCAAGGTTCGCAGATTTTTACATTTGAGGCAGGGCGGTAGGAGTGTCCGGGAGTACAGCCTGGAGTTTGATTCCTTGGCCAGATACGCTCCTCATATTGTGGCTGACATGGCTGATCGAGTGCACCAGTATGTGATGGGGCTGGATACTTATTTGATTGACAGCTGTATGGCGATGGCTTCTCAGCCCGGCATGGACATTGCACGGCACGGAGCTTACGCCCGGGGCATGGAGGAGCGACATGGGGGGCGCCGGCCGACAGAGTTATGACGAGCCGGCCCAAGAGGGCTAGGTCGGCCCGGGTATTCGGAGATTCTCGAGGCAGACGGCCTCGGCGGCGCACAGCAGATATTCCTCCCAGCCAGCCCGGAGTACACCCCCACAGCCTACAGGCAGGAGACCCGATAGTGCCGGATATTCAGGAGCGGGTCAGAGCTCCAGGGCTTCAGGCTCACAGACAGGCAGAGGTACCGGTCAGTTGAGGCCACCTAGACCTCCGTGTTCCCACTGTGGGAGGTACCACCGAGAGTGCTATCGGGCTGGGTGCTTGCTTTATTTGTGGCCGTCGGTGGCCACCTTATGAGAGATTGCCCGCGTGGGGGTAGTGCAGGTGGTGCGGCGCAGCCTACAGGTTCAGGTGCTAGTTCATCTTCATCATCAGTAGCCATGCGCCTGCGCGGGGTGAGGTATGCCGTGTTATATCCCGTGTTTTGCACATTCGGGAAATTCGGACATAATTGTGATTTGTAAGAATAAGGCCATATCTTGATTTTATGTGGTGTGTATGTTGTCACTTATGGAAATATTGACATGAGAGCATTGGAGAATGCCTAAGGGCAAGTTTGGAATTTTGGAAATTAGCTCCGGAAATTTTAAAATAGGATCCATGACGAGTTGGGCCAAAAAAAAAAAAAAAAAAAGGAAATGAGGCCCAACATTGTGGGAGGTGGCCGGCCATAGGAAAAAAAAAAAACCCAAGCCCAAGTTATTAAATCATGTGATTAAATAAGGTGGCCACTACATGATTCTTCATAATTCCAAGAACCATCAAGAAAAAAAAAGAAGAACTTGGAGACACCACTAGCTAACCTATTCGGCCAAAGGGAAAAAAAAAGGAGAAAAATTTCCAAGCCTCCAACTTTGATCCAAAAATCCCTTCCTTCTCAAATTCTTAACAAGTTTAAAGCGCTCTTCGACATGGTATAAGTAGTTAAGCAAGAAAACTCCGTTTGCGGAAAGTGGAAATTTGAAGAAAAAGGTGAGATTTCTATCCTTTTATGTTATGGAAGAAGAGTATGTGTTGTAGTGATTAAAGTTGCATGAAAATTATGGAATTATGATGTGTGTGGGTGTGCATGGCCGTGTAGTGCAAGTGTGTGTTGTGGCCGTGTAGTATGTTGTATGTAGAGAGACGGATGGAGTTCATTTAGTGTACTAATTGTGTTGTTGTGTTCTTGTGGAGTGAATGGTTTAAGTTGGCGTGAAAAATCCATTGTTAGGTTGTTGTAGGGATTATATGATTTTATTTTAGTTTTATGTTAACAAGAAAATGAAAGTGTGGAGGTGCAAATTATGATGGTTGTTGATGAAATTGGAAAATGGAAATATGCCATGAATATGCATGTTAGAGATTGAAAGATTTGAATGCATTATGGCTTTGTTGGAAAGTTGCATATGTGGTATATGTTGTGAATATTTTGTAGAAATGACATGAAGTGTTTCCAAATTGTATTTAAATGGTTGTGGATTAGTAAATAAATATGAGAATGTTGACATGAATTTGGAAAGGTGAAGACGGAATGAAAGCTATAATATAGTGGAAAGAAGATTCATTGTGTTATATTGTGATTTATAGTGTCTATTATCGTGTTATTGGTATTGTTGTGGATGTTGTTGTTGATATTATGGCCGGATTAATTTCCGGGGATGTTGAATTTATAGGGGAAATGCTGCCGAAATTTCGGTAGGCAACTATGGATTTAACTTAAATTCTTCAAAGCTTGTAACTCCCATTTGGTAATTGTGACCAATTGTAGATTTTGGTAGAAACGGGAGTGGAGCTCAGACGAGCGTGAGACGCGAACAAGGTATGTAAAGCCTACCTTTCCTTCTTTTGGCATGTCCTAGTCGTACTAGATGAAGATCGGAACCTCGGGAATAATTCGCCTTGGAAATTCGAGTTTGATTTTGCGTACTATTCATTCAGCGCAATTGAACTAAAATCCTCACCTTTGGTTGAAAGAATGCTTAAACCCTCGTAACGGTCGCCAACGTATCCGAATCGCTCCGGAATCTTTATGGATGGCTTTAGGGAGCCTAATCTTGGTAATCTATGTTCGCCGCCTCGACGTGACCCGAGGTGGGCCCCCAGTCCCGAGCCTCTTGTATTGCTCCATTCGACTTAATCTGGTACAACATTTACAGGACGGTTGTTGAACTACCTCATTATGTTCTATAATATACTTTGTTGTGTAATAACGTTACTAATACAATTATTGCTTGGTTTTCAAAAAAAAAACGGCTTCGGAAACGCGTTTGTGGTCACTAATGATTTTTAAAGAACTAGCTTGTACAAAGAAACTTAAAATCTATTTTTTCTAAAACCACTCCGATGGGGGTGTGAGATTTTAATATTTAGACTTTTTCAAAACCACTCCGAAAGGGGTGCGAGATTTTACTATTTTACTTCACTTACTAATTATGTTAATATTATCATTACTATTATGCCCGAAGGGGCCGTCTTTATTACTACGCCGGAAGCGGCAATGCCCGAAGGGGCTATCGTTATTGTTATGCCGGAAGCGGCATGCCCGAAGGGGCCACTATTGATACCGAGCCGGAAGCGGCTGCCCGAAGGGGCTATCATAATTTTGCCGGAAGCGGCACGTGTGATGTATTGCATTATTTACTTAAAGCTTGTTTGGGACTCTGTGTATTTATTTATGTATTCCCTTAAGCGAAGGCTGCAGGTATTGGATTGATTGTGATTTCTTCCTTCCTAAATTGCGCGGTGGTTATTATCTATTTATTTTCGCTTTACATATTCAGTACATATTCCGTACTGACCCCCTTTCTTCGGGGGCTGCGTTTCATGCCCGCAGGTACAGGGACGCGACGTGGCGATCCAGCTTAGGGGGACTCAGCTCTAGGAGTCGGACAACTCCATTTGTTTGGAGGTGTTCCTATTTTGGTATAATATTGTGTATATTCAGCAAGTTGTACTTTTAGACGTCTGCGAGCAGCGTGGGTGTCGTAGATACTGTTTGGTTCTGTCGGTCACTATGGTATTGTACAGAAGTGGCGGTAGCCTCTTCGGCCCGCCTTGTCCTGTACCATGTATATAGTTATGTATGTGTATGTATGATAGCACGTTTTAAGACGTTTTGAGTTATATATCGACTCTAGTATTTTATCTAGAATTTCAGGAAAAAAAATCGTCGCCAGCAAAGGTTGAGTTCTCAGACGGGGTAAACCCGGACACTTGTCGTGGCCCTAGGTTGGGTCGTGACAAAAGTGGTATCAGAGCAGGTCAGTCCTCGGCATGTTCGCAGACGGTGTCTAGTAGAGTCTTGTTTATCGGTGTGTTGTGCACCACATCTATAAACAGGAAGCTACGGGACATTAATAGGGTGTCATTCTTTCTTTCATGGTAAAGATCGTGCAGATAGAGCTGTGTCATAGATAAAGTCCCTAATCTAATGATCTGTATGATTTCAGTGATGCCACCTAAGAAGGGTAAAGTGACGGCGGCTCAAAGAGGCAAGGCCGCTGTGGATGAGGCAGGTAGCCAAGCCCCTGTGCCTACCGAGTTCGAGCTTACACCGGGATACGCATTCGGTCCCCCGGGTTCTCCTACTTCCTCATCCTCGGAGGGGCTCGGAGAGAGGTGCCGACCCGGCCCCGGCTCCAAAGACTCGCACCAGTGCCTCCAGTTCACCGACCGGATATCCAGACCCAGGAAATAAGAGAGATGAAGGATGCTATACGTTTGCTAACCCAGATACTTACTACTCAGGTTGGGCAACAGAGTAGGGGCCACGAATACCCGGATAGAGCCGCTAGTGCCAGGGCCCGAGATTTTCTTACCCTAAATCCCCCAGAATTTAAGGGCACGGACCCAAATGCTGATCCCCAGGAGTTTATAGATGGCATGCAGCGTACTTTAGACATAATGAGGGCGTCAGCTACGGAGTCTGTTGAGCTAGCCTCTTATAGGCTACAGGGGATAGCAATTAATTGGTTTCAGTCATGGAAGTTATCCAGAGGGAGGGATGCCCCTCCGCCGACTTGGCAGGAATTTTCAGATGCCTTCTTGCGCCATTATATGCCACCTGAGTTGAGGCGGGCAAGAGTTGACCGGTTCCTTCACTTGCAGCAGGGTACCATGTCTGTTAGAGAGTATAGTGTGGAATTTGATTCTTTAGCGAGATATGCCCCTTCTCTTGTGCAGGATATGGAGGATAGGATCCATCACTACGTGAGGGGATTAGAGCCGGAGTTACAGGAGGCTTGTATGGCAGTTGCCATGCAGCCAGGTATGGATATAGCTCGTGTTCAAGCTTATGCCCAGGGGTCAGAAGATCGGAAGCGTCAGCGAGAGACTACCTCAGGGCAGAGTAGCGGTCAGCCCAAGAGGGCCAGGACGGAGGGCCAGAATAAAGGTTTTACCAGAGAAAGCAGACCCCAGTCTAGTGCATCTTCCCAGTTTCGAGGGTCGCAGCGGGACAGAGAGGCTTTTCCTAAACAAAGACAAAATCTCCCCTATGCGCCGGGATCTCAACAGCAGGCAGGGTCAGGACAGGAGACGATGCCCCCTCCCCGATGCGCGACTTGCGGGAGACGCCACACGGGACGATGTCGATATGGCGTGTGCTATACTTGTGGTGACCCGACGCACTATGCTAGAGATTGCCCACAAGGAGTGGGCCATGCTATCCCTGGAAACTCGGCAGCAGCGTCGTCACCTTCGGTAAGAACCCCCGAGACAGGACCTCAGACTTCTTCTGGCCGAGGCAGGGGCGGAGGTAGAGCGCCTAGTTCCAGTGCGGGGCCACATCGCATCTACGCTCTAGGGGGGAGACCGGATCCAGAGGTTCCACAGGATGCGCCACCAGGTAATCTAAGTTGGTGTGAATTTATTATCTTGATTGATAAATGATTTATATGTGCTACCCAATAATAGACTTCCCCGTTATACTTATAAGACCTTATAAGGTTCATTTAACATTCGAGGACGAATGTTTTAAAGGGGGGGAGGATGTTATATCCCGTGTTTTGCACATTCGGGAAATTCGGACATAATTGTGATTTGTAAGAATAAGGCCATATCTTGATTTTATGTGGTGTGTATGTTGTCACTTATGGAAATATTGACATGAGAGCATTGGAGAATGCCTAAGGGCAAGTTTGGAATTTTGGAAATTAGCTCCGGGAATTTTTAAAATAGGATCCATGACGAGTTGGGCCAAAAAAAAAAATAAAGGAAATGAGGCCCAACATTGTGGGAGGTGGCCGGCCATAGGAAAAAAAAAAAAAAAACCCAAGCCCAAGTTATTAAATCATGTGATTAAATAAGGTGGCCACTACATGATTCTTCATAATTCCAAGAACCATCAAGAAAAAAAAAAGAAGAACTTGGAGACACCACTAGCTAACCTATTCGGCCAAAGGGAAAAAAAAAAGGAGAAAAATTTCCAAGCCTCCAACTTTGATCCAAAAATCCCTTCCTTCTCAAATTCTTAACAAGTTTAAAGCGCTCTTCGACATGGTATAAGTAGTTAAGCAAGAAAACTCCGTTTGCGGAAAGTGGAAATTTGAAGAAAAAGGTGAGATTTCTATCCTTTTATGTTATGGAAGAAGAGTATGTGTTGTAGTGATTAAAGTTGCATGAAAATTATGGAATTATGATGTGTGTGGGTGTGCATGGCCGTGTAGTGCAAGTGTGTGTTGTGGCCGTGTAGTATGTTGTATGTAGAGAGACGGATGGAGTTCATTTAGTGTACTAATTGTGTTGTTGTGTTCTTGTGGAGTGAATGGTTTAAGTTGGCGTGAAAAATCCATTGTTAGGTTGTTGTAGGGATTATATGATTTTATTTTAGTTTTATGTTAACAAGAAAATGAAAGTGTGGAGGTGCAAATTATGATGGTTGTTGATGAAATTGGAAAATGGAAATATGCCATGAATATGCATGTTAGAGATTGAAAGATTTGAATGCATTATGGCTTTGTTGGAAAGTTGCATATGTGGTATATGTTGTGAATATTTTGTAGAAATGACATGAAGTGTTTCCAAATTGTATTTAAATGGTTGTGGATTAGTAAATAAATATGAGAATGTTGACATGAATTTGGAAAGGTGAAGACGGAATGAAAGCTATAATATAGTGGAAAGAAGATTCATTGTGTTATATTGTGATTTATAGTGTCTATTATCGTGTTATTGGTATTGTTGTGGATGTTGTTGTTGATATTATGGCCGGATTAATTTCCGGGATGTTGAATTTATAGGGGAAATCTTTCGAAATTTCGGTAGGCAACTATGGATTTAACTTAAATTCTTCAAAGCTTGTAACTCCCATTTGGTAATTGTGACCAATTGTAGATTTTGGTAGAAACGGGAGTGGAGCTCAGACGAGCGTGAGACGCGAACAAGGTATGTAAAGCCTACCTTTCCTTCTTTTGGCATGTCCTAGTCGTACTAGATGAAGATCGGAACCTCGGGAATAATTCTGCCCTTGGAAATTCGAGTTTGATTTTGCGTACTATTCATTCAGCGCAATTGAACTAAAATCCTCACCTTTGGTTGAAAGAATGCTTAAACCCTCGTAACGGTCGCCAACGTATCCGAATCGCTCCGGAATCTTTATGGATGGCTTTAGGGAGCCTAATCTTGGTAATCTATGTTCGCCGCCTCGACGTGACCCGAGGTGGGCCCCCAGTCCCGAGCCTCTTGTATTGCTCCATTCGACTTAATCTGGTACAACATTTACAGGACGGTTGTTGAACTACCTCATTATGTTCTATAATATACTTTGTTGTGTAATAACGTTACTAATACAATTATTGCTTGGTTTTCAAAAAAAAAAACGGCTTCGGAAACGCGTTGTGGTCACTAATGGTTTTTAAAGAACTAGCTTGTACAAAGAAACTTAAAATCTATTTTTCCTAAAACCACTCCGATGGGGATGTGAGATTTTAATATTTAGACTTTTTCAAAACCACTCCGAAAGGGGTGCGAGATTTTACTATTTTACTTCACTTACTAATTATGTTAATATTATCATTACTATTATGCCCGAAGGGGCCGTCTTTATTACTACGCCGGAAGCGGCAATGCCCGAAGGGGCTATCGTTATTGTTATGCGGAAGCGGCATGCCCGAAGGGGCCACTATTGATACCGAGCCGGAAGCGGCTGCCCGAAGGGGCTATCATAATTTTGCCGGAAGCGGCACGTGTGATGTATTGCATTATTTACTTAAAGCTTGTTTGGGACTCTGTGTATTTATTTATGTATTCCCTTAAGCGAAGGCTGCAGGTATTGGATTGATTGTGATTTCTTCCTTCCTAAATTGCGCGGTGGTTATTATCTATTTATTTTCGCTTTACATATTCAGTACATATTCCGTACTGACCCCCTTTCTTCGGGGGCTGCGTTTCATGCCCGCAGGTACAGGGACGCGACGTGGCGATCCAGCTTAGGGGGACTCAGCTCTAGGAGTCGGACAACTCCATTTGTTCCGGAGGCTGTTCCTATTTTGGTATAATATTGTGTATATTCAGCAAGTTGTACTTTTAGACGTCTGCGAGCAGCGTGGGTGTCGTAGATACTGTTTGGTTCTGTCGGTCACTATGGTATTGTACAGAAGTGGCGGTAGCCTCTTCGGCCCGCCTTGTCCTGTACCATGTATATAGTTATGTATGTGTATGTACGATAGCACGTTTTAAGACGTTTTGAGTTATATATCGACTCTAGTATTTTATCTAGAATTTCAAAAAAAAAAAAAAAAATCGTCGCCAGCAAAGGTTGAGTTCTCAGACGGGGTAAACCCGGACACTTGTCGTGGCCCTAGGTTGGGTCGTGACATGCCGGCACCGGCAGGCCGCGGTAGAGGCCGTGGCGGAGCAGCCAGTTCTAGTGGTCCTTCGAACCGCATATATGCTTTGGCCACCGTCGGGACCGGAGAGGCGTCGCCTAACATGGTTTACGTACATTATTGGTTTTCTCTCGAGTCGTATATATACCGATAGATCCCGGTTCTACTTTATCATATATTTCCCCTCTTGTTGCTAATAAAATTGGGATAGAATACGAACCAACGAACCATTTGAGGTAGCCACTCCGGTAGGGGATTCTATTATAGCCGGACAGCATATAAAGATTGTTCGATAATTGTCCGTGATCGTTCCACTAAGGCGATTTGATAGAGCTAGATATGACCGAATTTGATGTTATTATGGGTATGGACCGGTGGCTTCGTGGTATGCTAATGTTGATTGTCAAAAGAAAGTAGTCCGCTTCAATTCCCGTGAACCGGTTATAGAGTGGGCGGTGTAATACAAACAATCACGAGGGATAAGTTTATTTCATACCTCAAGGCAAGAAAAATGATCTGAAAAGGTTATATTTATCATTTGGTTCGTGTACATGATCTAAAAGCTGAAGCACCGACCATTCAGTCTGTTCCAGTGGTTAATGAATTTCTAGATGTATTCCCAGACGAGCTTCCAGGTCTTCCTCCTGAACGGGAGATAGAATTCACGATAGATGTCTTTGCCGACACTCGGCCTATATCTATTCCTCCGTACAGAATGGCACCGGCAGAACTAAAAGAATTGAAAGAGCAGCTGAGAGATCTATTAGAGAAGGGCTTCATCCGACCCGGCCGTCACCCCGGGAGCGCCTGTATTATTTGTGAGAAAGAAAGACGGGTCGTCGCGAATGTGTATCGATTATCGGCAGCTGAATAAGGTAACTATAAAGAATAAATAACCCCTCCCCAGGATTGACGATTTGTTTGACCAGTTGTAGGGAGCTAAATATTTTTCAAAGATAGACCTGTGGTCGGGTTACCACCAAAGTGCGAGTACGGGAGGAGATATTCCCAAGACGGCATTCGGGACCGGTATGGGCATTATGAATTCAGAGTTATGTCTTTTGGGCTGACGAATGCTCCAGCGGTATTTATGGATCTTATGAATCGGGTATTCAGACCGTTCTTGGATATGTTCGTGATCGTATTTATTGATGATATTCTGGTCTATTCTCGGTCAGAAGAAGAGCACGCGGATCATCTGAGGACGGTACTTGGGGTACTTCGACATCAGAAATTATATGCAAAATTTTCTAAATGTGAATTCTGGCTGACATCAGTGGCATTCTTGGGACATATTATTGGAGCTGACGGCATCCGGGTGGATACCCAGAAGATCGAAGCCGTGAAGAATTGGCCCAGGCCTACGACGCCTACAGAGGTACGTAGCTTCCTGGGATTGGCTGGTTATTACAGAAGATTTGTGGAGAAATTTGCTTCAATTTCAGCCGCCTTAACAAGGCTAACTCGAGTAGGGAGCCAAGTTTCGGTGGACCGATACTGTGAACGAAGCTTCCGATTCTTTCGAAGGAGAAATTGACTACGCTCCGGTCCCGACACTTCCCGAGGGACCGGACGGTATGTCACATATTGTGATGCTTCGGTGTTGGATGGTTGTGTATTAATGCAAAGACGGCCGAGTCATCATAGCATATGCTTCCCGACGACTCGAAAATATGAAAGAATTATCCCACTCATGATGCGGAGCTCGCAGCGGTAATTCATGCCCTGAAGATATGGAGACATTATTTATATAGGGTTCATGTTGATATCTACACAGATCACAAAAGCCTCCAATATATCTTTAAGGAGAAGGAGCTGAATCTGCGGCAGAGAATGTGGTTAGAGTTGCTGAAAGATTATGATGTTGATATTCTATACCATCCTGGGAAAGCCAATGTGGTAGCCGATGCTTTTAGCCGTAAATCTATGGGCAGCCTAGCGGACGTGCCATCATAAAGAAAGAAATGATTCGTGAAATTCATCAGCTGGCAAGCCTTGGAGTCCGTTTGGCCGAATACGAGATACTGGAATTTCTGTTCGAGCAGTTGCTGAATCTTCTATTTTGGAAGAAATAAAGTGCGACCAATATGAAGATCCCGTTCGTGCGATGCAGACACGGCCTGAAAAAAAAGAGAAGACTCCATTCGAGATTTCACCGGATGGAGTATTATTACACAAAAAGGTGTTATGCGTACCTGAGGTTGCAGGGCTACGGCGACAGGTTATGGGCGAGACACATTATGCCCGTTATTCTGTTCATCCGGGAGCTACCAAAATGTATCACGATCTCATATGTCTGTACTGGTGGGATGGTATGAAAAAGGACGTAGCGGAGTTCGTTGCTTTGTGCCCAAATTGCCAGCAGGTCAAGATCGAGCACCAGAAGCCCGGTGGACTATTGCAGGAGATGGAGATTCCGGCTTGGAAGTGGGAGATAATTAATATGGACTTCATTACAGGTTTGCCTCGCACTCCACGGAAATATTATTCTATCTGGGTTATCGTTGACAGGCTGACAAAATCAGCCCACTTTCTTCCACTTAGGACCACCTATTCGGCTGAGGATTATGCCAGATTATATATTAAGGAGATAGTAAGACTTCACGGAGTTCCCATATCTATCATCTCCGACAGAGGTGCCCGATTCTGACTAATTTACCACTGAGATCATTTCGGGAAGGATTGGGGACCCAGTGAGTCTTAGTATAACATTTCATCCTCGTCCGATGGATGTGCCGGCGTACTATCCAGACGCTAGAAGATATGTTACGGGCCTGTGTTATTGATTTCAGAGGTAGCTGGGATGATCATCTGCCATTGATTGAATTTGCTTATAATAATAGCTACCACTCCAGTATCCAGATGGCACCGTACGAGGCGCTGTATGGCAGAAAATGCAGGTCACCAATTGGCTGGTTCGATGTTGGAGAAACTAAATTAATTGGTCCAGACATGATCCAGCAAAGCGGTAGACAAGGTGAAGCTTATTCGGGAAAGATTATTAGCGGCCCGTAGTCGACGAAATTGTATGCAGATAATCGACGTCGGCACTTGAAATTTCAGGTTAGTGATTGGGTATTCCTGAAGGTATCACCTATGAAGGGTGTTATGAGGTTCGGCAAAAAGGGAAAGCTCAGTCCAAGATATATTGGGCCTTATCAGGTTATCCGGAGAATAGGCAAAGTTGCCTACGAATTGGATCTGCCAGCTGATTTGGGCGCAGTGCATCCGGTATTCCATGTTTTTATGCTTCATAAATGCATTGGTGACCCTTCCAGAATATTTCCTGTAGATGATGTCCAGGTCACGGAGGAGCTATCCTATGAAGAGCAGCCTGTAGCTGTATTAGACCGTCAGATAAGAAGGTTGTGGAACAAGGATGTGGCCTCTGTTAAGGTCTTTGTGGCGGAATAATAATCGGGAGGAAATGACCCGGGAAGTTGAGGAGCGAGAAGAAGAAGAAGTATCCTCACTTATTTTCGGTGCCCACGTGTAATCTAAATTCGTTACTTGATTATGTTGATCAATGAAAGAATTGTGTGTGATAGCTATAAAAGCACTCCCCCGAACTGTTTGTAAGGCCCGTAAGATTAATTTAACATTCGAGGATGAATGTTCTAAAGGGGGGGAGGATGTTATATCCTGTATTTTGAACAACGGGACAACATGAGTGAATTACGACAAGCTGGGGACAAGACTATTCCGAGATATAAAGTAGAGACTTTTGTATGTTTTAAAGGCTTAAATTGTGTATGATTTTAATGTCATGAAAATGTTAAGGAAATATTGGAGTCACATTCCATTTTTAGTAAGTATGCTATTTTTGGAAAGTGGAAAATTCAAAAAAAAAAAAAAAATATGGCACCATGTGGCCGGCCACCTTGGTGTGGGCCATGGCCACATGGATGGTGAATGTTAAATATTTAAAAGATGACTTAGTCATCTTGTTCAACAAATTCATTCTAGAAAAATTAAGAAAAAAACTTGGAGGAGAAAAAAAGGGCCTATTCGGCCAAGCTCTTGGAAATTCAAGACCAATTTTAAACCATCAAAAAAATAATTTCTTCAAGCAAACTTGCCAATTGAAGGGTACTCGTTAACGTGGAAGTGTTGTTGGAAGCGTTAGATTGCTCGTTTTTTCTATCCACCACTTTAGGCAAGTAGAGAAGTTGAAGAAGAAAGGTGAGTTTAAATCTTGTTTTATGTGTTATGAATGGTTTATATGTGTTGTAACATGCTAAAAAGGAAGAAATTCATGATAGAAATCAAGTTGAAGTTGAGGCCGTGTATATGGGTTTGACCGTGTGTGTGTGTATTGTGTTAAAGGCAATGAATTAATTTTAGTTAGCATGTTTTGGTTGTTGTAGTGTGAAGAAAAGAATGAAAATCATCTATGGGTGTTTGTATGGTGTTGGTAGAAAATGTTCCCTCTTTGTGTGTTGAGAATGAACAAATTGTCGTTAGCGTTTTAGTTGTCGTCATTATGGATTTCATGATGAAAAACGCAAGTTTAATGACTCAAAGTGATGTTGTGGTGGTTATGGGTTGATTTGGGAGTTAATGTGAATTTTATGTAATTTTTGTATTTATGAGAATTGCATTGTTAATGTGCGGATTAATGGTGTAAATTATGAAGTTGGAAGAAAAGAATGTGTTTGGTGTTGTTCTCGGGTTTGGGAAGGAATTCGGGTGAGTTGGAGCCTTGTTTGGGTTGTTTGGAAAATTGTGTGAATTGTTAAAACGTTCTTGCATATTGTTTGAATGGTTTTGGATTAGTAATCGAATGTATAAACGTTAATACTAGTTTGAATGTAAGTAGTTGAAGTGAGTATATCGGAATGTTTAGATGTTGTTGAAATTATGTAGAAAGAGCTATTAATGTTAGAATGCACTGTGAATTGATTATTGATGTTGTGTTTTGGTTGTTGGTTTGGTTGTTGTTGAATTTGGCCGAGTTGAATTCTCGGGGTGTTGTATTTACAGGGGAAATGCTGCCGAAATTTCTGTAGAATTTAATGTTCGTTTGGAATTGAATGCCTAAATGCTTATGGCCAATGTTTGGTATATTGGCGTTATGTAGATCTTGGAGTGCTCGAGACTTGAGGCTTGACTTATCTTAAGAGCGGACAAGGTATGTGAAGCCTAACCTTTCCTTCTTTTGGCATGTCCTAGTATTAATTAGGCTATGACACGAGCCTCGAGGTAACTCCACTCAAATCCGAGCTCATATACGCATCTTATTCGCTTCAAAAATTTACTCTCTTAGTGTAGCCTAACTAAGGTTCTTATGTTTCAAATGATTGAATTTCAAAAGTCTTATAAAGAATTTCGCTACTAAAAGGTCCCGAACTTCAAACGCTCG
This sequence comes from Lycium ferocissimum, assembly GCF_029784015.1. Classification (NCBI taxonomy): domain Eukaryota; kingdom Viridiplantae; phylum Streptophyta; class Magnoliopsida; order Solanales; family Solanaceae; genus Lycium; species Lycium ferocissimum. The sequence goes on along the minus strand of NC_081342.1, from coordinate 34,117,020 downwards.
TAACTTTCGCAGACGAGCTCGGATCGCCCGAAACCTAATAGGTAACTTCATGAGAAATAATATTCCCCCAACTCGGCCAGACGGGCTCGGATGGGTTGACACCCGTCCGTGGGGTCCGCGGCTTTTCTATGCTTATCCTTAATGACCTTCAGGAAAAATGTAATACTATTTTCGCTTTGACTTCCGCATATGGATTTCTTATTTATTTAATGAGTTATGATTATGATTTTATGCATATGGTTACTCACGACTCCGCTCGTACTTACAGTTATTACCTCCTTCACCGGATCCGGGCCGGTTATGTTTCGTGCGCATATGATATGTCTTGGGTGATGTCGTGTTACGGTTCACCAAGCTCCTCCCTAGAGGGCCGGTTCCGTTTATACTTGGTGTTGCGTCGGCTATGGCGTTATGGTGCGTTACGGGATATGTCGGGTTACGGAGATATGAAATCCTTCCGGTGTGATCTCGTGTTATGGCACCAACGATGGGCGGGGGACACATAGTTCTAAGAGCCTATGCATGATTTATATTTTTACTAAATATTTTTATATTTTGCATATCATATCTATTTTCGTATTTTTCCATTATGATCTCGTATTTCGCTTTACATACTTTCGCATCGACCCCCTTTCTTCGGTACACGTTTCATGCCCGCAGTACAGACGCTCACCAGGACCCACCCGCCTAGGACACCTATTCCTTTACGGGAGTGCTCCTTCGTCGGGAGCTTATATTTTGGTATATATACTTTTACGCGTGTATATATATATATATATATATCATTCGGGGGGTACGTACGGGGCCCCGTCCCGTCATATGATTCTCGTTTTCGTTTAGAGTCCGTAGACACGTATGTGGGTTATGGTTGTGCTCTCGTACGCTTGTGTATGTGTGTGATATATGTTTGGGCGTCTTGTCCACCGTGGCGCCTTGTCGGTCGCATATGCGCATTTTGATATGCTATGTACATTATGACAAATTTCGACGGCTTTTGTGACACCTATTGACTATTATGCGCTAATCTGAGGCTATATGTGATTATTTATGATTAAGCGAGTTAGTATGCTAGTTCCGAGTGTCAGGTACGTATGAGTGTCCAATTCGGACACAAGTCACGGCCTACGGGGTTGGGTCGTGACATTACTATTGATGTTTATGGCTGGTTATGTTCAGGAAAGACTTAATAGAGTTTTTAGAATGGTTGTCTTGTGTTTTGAAGGAATAAGGAAGTTGGAAACTTATTGTTTAATAATTCTAACCGAGCTTGTTGCTCGCTAGGCTGTTGTTTAGTTGTTGGTTGTGTTGTTGTATTGCCTCGCCTATTGTAGGCTTGAGCAAGCGATAAGAATAGGGGAAATATTTTCTGTTTCATTATAGAACAAGTTAACTTCCATTATACAATTACGAGAGTCGTTTGTATGATTGACGATAAGGTCATTTTATTATCATATAGGTCGAGAAGCGGATACGAGTTGAGTTCTTGAGCCATTGGGCTAAAACCAGGCATGTTAAGGCTAAACTCTTCCTTCTTTTGGCATGTTTCAAGTAAATGAAACGTAAACGAAAGTTTCATCAATACGACTCTATCCATGTCAAGTTAAAGATGTTCTTAACTCTTGTTTGTCCCTTGTTATGTATATTTCTCATGTTATAAAGATTATTCATCATATATTATGATTGTCCTTAGGTTGATAATGTAACAAATTATGGTGTGATAATACATTATGATAATGTCACGACCCAACCCCGTAGGCCGCGACTAGTGCCCGAGTTGGGCACCCGTACACACCCGTTAATCAGAAGTAGCGAACGAATAGCTTACACAGTACACAAATAACATAGATATACAGAAAAGTGGAACGTCACCCCGAAGCCGTCACAAATGTACAGATATACATATCGTTATCATAATCCAACAGATAATATCACAAATAAGCCGAGAAGGCTATCATAGTATAGGTGGAGACGTCCAAATCACAAATTACAGTACACGAACCGAAAAAGGAATACCGTTATATCCGGCAATTTTGCGTATTTTGGAAAACTTGGAACTAACCTTGACTTGTAAGGAATAAGGTCATGTTTGGATTTTTTTTTTTTTTTATGTGTGTATCTTGACACATGGAAGTATGGGTGTGGAATGTCGAGGAGCAAGGCTAAGGACAAAATTGGAATTTTGAAAAAGTGGTTCCATGAATTTCAAGTTTAGCCAACAATTGGGCTAAAAAAATAAGAAAATGAGGCCCAATTTGGAGAAGGGTGGCCGGCCAACACAAGTCTAACCCATGGTTTTAATAAAATTTCCATGTGCCAAACATGTGATCAATTAAGGGGACAAATATATATATGTGTTCCTCTCTAGAATTTTCAAGAAAAAATCAAAACAAATCAAGAAAAAGAAGAGAGGCTCACGGCTAGAGAGAAAAGAGAGAAAAAAAAAAGAAGAAGAAAAAATTCTTGGAGCTTGGTCTTTGATTCAAAAACTTGGTTCTTCTTGGATTCTTACTAATCTCAAGGTGCTCTCCAAGTTGGTATAATTTTCAAGGCAAGAAAGTGCTCCTTTTGGCAAGTGGAAAGAAGTTGGAAAAGGTAAGATTTTTACTTTTTTTATGTTGAAGGAATTATATATATGTTGTAGCATATGTAGAGTGCATGAGAATCATGAAAGTGTTGCATGCATGTGGTGGCCGTGTGGTGTGTGTTTGTGTTGTAGCCGTGGGGAGTAGTTGTATGGAAGAAATGGATTTAATTTTAGTTAGTTGTTAATTGCGCCGTCGTGATCTTTATGACTCAAGAGAAGGTTTAGTGATTTGAATTAGCATTGGAGATGTAATTATGAGAAATTATAGATGATTTGAGTTTAAATGTGAATTGTGGTTGTTGTCCAATGAGTTTGGAAGAAATGGATTTAATTTTAGTTAGTTGTTAATTGCGCCGTAAGTGATCTTTATGACTCAGAAATTTGAATTAGCGGAATGGGTTGTATGTAATTATGAGAAATTATGTGGGCGTATGTAAGTATGGAAGTAAGGTTTAAATGTGAATTGTGGTTGTTGTCAATGAGTTTGGAAGAAAGACAATGTAATTTGGTAGCTTTGTTGCATTTGTAGAAGTTCGGGATGGATTATGGTTCAATGGAACTCTTGTATGTTTTGTAGAATAATAAAAAAAAATGTGTCCGAAGTGTACTTGAATGATCTTGAACTAGTAGTTAGATGTGAAAATGTTGATATTGGATGAAAAGCGTGAAGTCGAAATGAGGATTTTTGCATTACGCCGGAAAGTAGACCAATTGTGCTAAATTGTGATTTATGGTAATCGTTATTGTTGTGGTTGTTTGGTTGTTTTTTATTTTAGGGGTTAAATTCTCGGG
>NC_081342.1:34081464-34113544 GCF_029784015.1 Lycium ferocissimum | reverse complement strand
AGACTTTGATGTAATCATGGGTATGGATTGGTTGGCTTCATGTTATGCCACAGTACATTGTAGAACCAAAGTAGTGAAATTCGAGTTTCCTAATGAGCCAGTTATAGAGTGGAAGGCTAATTCAGTGGTATCCAGGGGCAGGTTTATTTCCTATTTAAAGCCAAAATTATGATTTTCAAAGGTTAAATTTACCACTTAGTTCGAGTCAAGGATTCAGATGCCCAGCCTTCAACTCTCCAGTCTGTCCCAGTTGTAAATGAGTTTCCAGAAGTCTTCCCAGAAGATCTTCCCGGAGTCCCTCCTGACAGGGAGATTGACTTTGGAATTGATCTACTTTCTAACACTCAACCGATATCTATTTTGCCATACAGAATGGCTATAGCAGAGTTAAAAGAGTTAAAAACCCTAAAAGTCCAGTTGAAAGATCTTCTTGATAAGGGATTTATTATGCCCAGTGTTTCACCTTGCGGTGTTCCAGTCTTATTTGTCTAAAAGAAAGACGGTTCCTTACGCATGCGCATTAACTACCGCCAGTTGAACAAAGTCACCATTAAGAATAGGTACCCTATTCCCAGAATAGATGACTTATTTGACCAACTTCAGGATGCCCAGTGTTACTCTAAGATTGACCTCAGATCAGGTTACCATCAGTTAAAGGTTAAGGAAGTTGATATTTCGAAAATCGGTTTCAGATCCCGTTATGGTCACTTTGAATTTCTAGTCATGTTGTTTGGGTTGACAAATGCACTAGCAGCTTTCATGGACCTTATGAACAGGGACTTCAAGCCTTACCTTGATCTATTCATCATTGATGATATTTTGGTGCATTCCCGTAGTAAGGCCGATTATACAAAACACCTCAGAATAGTGTTGTAGACTCTTAAAGATCATGAACTTTTTGCAAAGTTCTCAAAGTGTGAGTTTTGGCTTAATTCAGTGCCATTCTTAGGCCATGTGATATCAGGTGAAGGTCTTAAAGTTGATTCTCAGAAGATTGATGCCGTAAAGAATTGGCCCAGACCCACCTCAGTTTCTGATATAAGATGTTTTATGGGTCTGGCATGCTATCATAGACGTTTCGTAGAAGGATTTTTCTCTATTTCTGCTCCGTTGACTAAGTTGACTCTGAAAAAGGTTAATTTTCAACGGTCAGATGCATGTGAGCGAAGCTTCAAAGAGTTGAAGAAGAGATTAACTTCTGCTCCAGTTTTGACGCTGCCATACGGAACCAAAGGGTTCATAGTTTATTGTGATTCATTGTGAATTGGTCTCGGATGTGTTTTAATGCAGCATGGTAAGGTTGTAGCTTATTCATCTCGTCAGCTCAAGGCTCATGAAAAGAATTACCCGACTCATGACTTAGAATTGCCAGCCGTGGTTTTTTGCGCTTAAGATATGGCGTCATTATTTATATGGAGTACATGTGGATATTTTCACCGATCATAAAAGCTTGTAGTATATTTTTAGGCAAAGAGAGCTGAATCTTAGGCAGAGAAGGTGGTTCAAATTGCTTAAGGATTATGATGTGGATATTCTCTATCATCCCGGGAAAAATGAATGTCGTAGCCAATGCTCTTAGTCGGCGTTCCATGGGAAGTTTAGCCCATGTTGATTAAGACAAGAGAGTTATGACTAGGGAAGTTCACCGTTTGGCCAGTCTTGGAGTTCGACTTTTGGACTCCAAGGATGGCGGTGTGGTTGTTCAGAATAAAGCTCTTTTCTCCTTAGTGGTTGAAGTTAAAGAGAAACAGTTTAGTGATCCCTACTTGTTGCAGCTGAAAGAGGGGATTCACAAGCATAAGATAATGGCTTTCGAACAAGAGGGATATAATGGTACTTTGAGGTACCTGTTACACCTAAAAAATTCCCCTTAGTATACAGGTGTATAGGCTCGCGAAGGACATGACGTATATGAGGTTTAGATGAGCAAGGAGTAGTAATTGATAGTCCTAATTAAGATTCCAAAGGCATCCGAGTTGAAGCAAGAAAGTCGTTAAGGGAATTGAGTTATAAGTTAGTGTATTGGACGCAAACTAGAAGTATTGAGTTAATGATGCCATGAGGATGTTGTGGAGAAGAGTCATAACGTCCCTTAGAATGATATTGAAGTGTTGAACAAGTGTTAAGAAGATTCCATAAGGATTGGAGATCAAACGAAATGGCAGGAACCATTCCGGTGGAACTGTGAGTTCCACGGCCATGTTCCACGGATAGCACCATATTCCACGGCCCGTGGATGTGTCCGTGGAACAGCCAGCAGAAAGAGTGGCTGGCTGGTCGTGAACTACCACTGCGCAGTTCCACGGGCCAACATTGGGTTCCACGGACCGTGAAGTCGTCCGGTGGAAGTCCCATCTACCGAACCATTTTCAAGTCTTTAAAACGTGAAGTCCACTTTATTTATTTCATTCCCATTCACGACTTCAACCTCTCCACACCTCTAGAACTTTCTAAAAATTTCATCCACAAGAAAACTAAGTGAATCAAGGATCAATAACAAGAGTTGAAGTGAATCAAGCTTAGAAACTCCATTAAAGTCACCAAGGTCAAGAAATTCCAAGAAAGGTGAAGTAGGGTTTTTGGTCAGAGGGTGTATTATCAATCAAGGCTTATTCCTCTACCATTTGAGGTAAGTTTCATGATCTTTACATGTATTTTAAAGTATTATTAAGGTGAAACACTTAGATTATGAAAGAATATGGAAAATGGGTTACAAATAGATGAATAATGTCATTGTGGAATAGTAGTTGAGAGAGAATGGCATGAAAATGGTTATGTTGAGATTATAAAAGTGTTATAAATGATAATTAGAGCATGGAATAAGTATTATAGGTGAAAAAACGCGACGATGAACTTTAGTCATGAATATGGAGAATTGAAGTGAAATTAGGAAATGTGAATCATGTAGATGAATGACGATTTTTTCTACCGATATTGTGATGGTTGTGATGGGTGTTGGGAGTTGATATGGAACATGGCGGAAAGTAGTATAAACAAAGGAAACGTTTCTAACTTTCTTTAGCCTTAAGAGGCATGGTCTTATAACGTTTAGCTAACGACGATACGAACTCTCTTGAAGGTAAAGGCGAGGACGTTAAAGGAGAACGAGTAAGCTATAAAGTAGTTAACGACAAAGGTATGTGAAGCATTACCCTTCCTTCCAAGGCATGAATCCTATGCATAATTTTCTTCTCTTCCATCATGAATCTTCTACGTTTCTAGAGATGAAAAAGTATAACTTCATGAATAGTTAGATAGGATAAGAAATACGCCAGAATACGATAAGGACCTTCAGAGACCATGATATGATATTCTCACGAAATCAATAATGATGATCACGATCCATCGATTCTTCATATGTGCTCACCTTAAATTGTAATTCCCTTCAAGGTGAGCTATGACGCTTATGCTTATTCTATAATATGATCGGGGGTTCACGACCTTATGTCACCCCCGACATAGGTATAGTTCTTACGTTCAAGTGAATGCAGTTGGCCACGATATGTATATGCATATGTAACTAAGGATGCTAAAATATGATAGAACGATAACAAGTCCATGTGACGAAAAATATACATGAAATGTATGATATGCATGATGATGTGATTTCACCGCGCCTAATTGGCGACATGTCACCGCTACGGCGGCCGTTCGATACCAATTTCCCCGTCACGACCCGAGCTACGGGCCGCGACGGGTATCCGGGGCTAACCACCGAACACCGCTCGTCCCATTACCCATAACCTTTCATACATAATACATGCTCAAATTCATGGAACGTATCATTATTGGAAACTTAATTATGTTTATAAACATAAACCTTTAGGCCATCAAAATAGAATATATATACATATACATGAACATCCTGGGACCATATCCCCCACACATGCGTATCTACGAGCCTCTACTAGAGTACTAGATACGTGACTCGGGACAAGACCCCGCCATGCCCAAAATATGAATATGGGCACAGATATGTACCAAAAGAATAACCGCAGCACCTCCGGATAATGGAGTGCTCACAAATCCGCCTACCGGCTCCTAGGATCAAAGCACCGTCTCCCTCGCCTACCCGTGGGCCCTCGTCTTTGAAATTATCACCTACGAAAGTGGGTGACGAGATTCGGTAAGAAAGGAAAAGCTAAGTCCTCGATACATCGGACCTACAAAATCATCCGTAAGGTGGGCCAAGTAGCATATGAGTTAGACTTGCCCTCGGAGCTAGAATTAGTTCATCCGTATTCCATGTCTCAATTCTCCGCAAATGTGTTGGAGATCCTACAAAGATTGTGACAAGAATGATGTCCAGATTACAGAGAAGCTAACGTATGAAGAAGTGCCTATTGCCATATTGGATAGGCAAGTACGAAGGCTTCGGAATAAGGAAGTAGCATCAGTTAAGGTCCTGTGGCGGAATAACAACCGAGAAGAAATGACTTGGGAAGCAGAAGAAAAGATTAAATCCACATATCCACACTTATTTCAACCCCGTAAGAGACATATGATGAAACATCGAGGTGAGAAGGTATGTATGCTTTACTTTTATGTATCTGGTCGTGTGTGGCCAATCTATATTGCTATTGTGTTGTAGCCCTGTGAGGCAATGATATTATGGGTTGTTGTGATAGGATGGTATCGCCATATTATAGGGGAAACTCTGGCGAAATTTTTCTAGAATCCTCGATGACTTAACATTCGAGGACGAATGTTCCAAAAGGGGGGAAGAATGTTACACCTCGAAAATTCCCCTTAGTATACAGGTGTATAGGCTCGCGAAGGACATGACGTATATGAGGTTTAGATAAGCAAGGAGTAGTAATTGATAGTCCTAATTAAGATTCCAAAGGCATCCGAGTTGAAGCAAGAAAGTCGTTAAGGGAATTGAGTTATAAGTTAGTGTATTGGACGCAAACTAGGAGTATTGAGTTAATGATGCCTTAAGGATGTTATGGAGAAGAGTCATAACATCCCTTAGAATGATATTGAAGTGTTGAACAAGTGTTAAGAAGATTCCACAAGGATTGGAGATCAAACGAATCGACGGGAACCATTCGGTGGAGACATACGCGAGTTCACGGCCATGTTCACGGACAGCACCATGTTCCACGGCCCGTGGATGTGTCCGTGGAACAGCCAGCAGAAAGAGTGGCTGGCTGGTCATGAACCACGACCAGTTCCACGGCCAACATTGGGTTCCACGGACCGTATGCGAAGTCCGGAAGTCCCATCGGTCAACCATTTTCAAGTCTTTAAATGTGAAGTCCACTTCATTTATTTCATTCCCATTCACGACTTCAACCTCTCCACACCTCTAGAACTTTCTAAACATTTCATCCATAAGAAAACTAAGTGAATCAAGGATCAATAACAAGAGTTGAAGTGAATCAAGCTTAGGAAACTCCATTAAAGTCACCAAGGTCAAGAAATTCCAAGAAAGGTGAAGTGGGGTTTTTGGTGCGAAGGGTGTATTATCAATCAAGGATTATTCCTCTACCATTTGAGGTAAGTTTCATGATATTTACATGTATTTTAAAGTATTATTAAGGTGAAACACTTAGATTATGAAAGAATATGGAAAATGGGTTACAAATGGGTGAATAATGTCATTGTGGAATAGTAGTTGAGAGGAATCATGAAAATGGTTATGTTGAGATTATAAAAGTGTTATAAATGATAATTAGAGCATGGAATAAGTATTATAGGTGAACAAACGCGACGATGAACTTTAGTCATGAATATGGAGAATTGAAGTGAAATTAGGAAATGCGAATCATGTAGATGAATGACGATTGTTGCTAGCGATATTGTGATGGTTGTGATGGGTGTTGGGAGTTGATATGGAACATGGCGGAAAGTAGTATAAACAAAGGAAACACTGCCCAATTTTCTTTAGCCTTAAGAGGCATGGTCTTATAATTGCCTAGCTAACGACGATACGAACTCTCTTGAAGGTAAAGGCGAGGACGTTAAAGGAGAACGAGTAAGCTATAAAGTAGTTAACGACAAAGGTATGTGAGGCATTACCCTTCCTTCCAAGGCATGAATCCTATGCATAATTTTCCTCTTCCATCATGAATCTTCTACGCTTCTAGAGATGAAAAGTATAACTTCATGAATAGTTAGACAGGATAAGAAATACGCCAGGAATACGATAAGGACTCTAGAGACCATGATATGATATTCTCACGAAATCAATAATGATGTTCACGATCCATTGGGATTCTTTCTTATATGTGCTCACCTTAAATTGTAATTCCCTTCAAGGTGAGATATGATGCTTATGCTTATTCTATAATATGATCGGGGGTTCACGACCTTATGTCACCCCGACATAGGTATAGTTGCCCTTACGTTCAAGTGAATGTGTTGATGATATGTATATGCATATGTAACTAGGGATGCTAAAATATGATAGAACGATAACAAGTCCATGACGATAAATATATGAAATGTATGATATGAATGATGATGTGATTCCACCGTGCCTAATTGGCCGGACATGTCACATGGTACGGTGTGATAATATGATTCACCGCACCGAGAAAAGGGCGGACATGATCACCACCAGTGGGTTTGCGTGGGATGGTTACCCGGACGCGGGTAACGATGTGATGATGTATGATTGATGTGATGATGCTTGCATGTTATGATGATGTATGATTGATGTGATGATGTATGATTGATGTGATCATGCTTGCATGTTATGATGATGTATATGATATACTTATGCATGATATATGTACATGAAACTGGTTCATATGTAAGGAAGTGTACGGGTTATATCCTCATCTCGTAACCTATGATTTCCGGATTATGTTTATTTCATTTCTGCCTTACATACTCAGTACAGTGTTCGTACTGACGTCCTTTTCTATGGACGCTGTGTTCATGCTCATAGGTAGGCAGGGAGACGGTGCTGATCCCTAGGAGCTAGTAGCTGATTTGTGAGCACTCCATTATCCGGAGGTGCTACTGATTATTCTTTTGGTGCATATCTGTATATTCATATTTTGGGCATGGCGGGGTCCTGTCCCGTCCATATATCTAGTACTCTATTAGAGGCTCGTAGATACGCATGTGTGGGGGATATGGTCCCAGGATGTTCATGTATATGTATATATATACTATTTTGATGGCCTAAGGGTTTATGTTTATAAACATAATTAAGTTTCCAATAATGATACGTTCCATGAATTTGAGCATGTATTATGTATGAAAGGTTATGGGTAATGGGACGAGCGGTGTTCGGTGGTTAGCCCCAGATACCTGTCGCGGCCCGTAGCTCGGGTCGTGACAGTGCCGAGGCAGATTATGTGTTCTAGATGTAGATGGGCTCAGAGAGCGAATCATGTCAGAGGCTCACAACTCCAGGTATTCCATTCACCCAGGTTCCACTAAGATGTATCATGATCTTAAAGAGATTTACTAGTGGAATGATATGAAGAGGAATGTAGCAGATTTTGTTGCTAAGTGTCCAAACTGTCAGCAAGTGAAAGCCGAACACCAGAGGCCTGGTGGCTTAGCTCAGATTATTGATATTTCTTTCTAGAAATGGGAAATGATCAATATGGACTTTGTATCGGGTCTACCTCGTTCATCTAGGAGGCATGACTCTATTTCGGTGATCGTTGACTGACTCACTAAGTCGGCGCACTTTTTGCCAGTCAAGAGCATAGATTCAGCAAAAGACTACGCCAAGTTGTATGTTAACGAAGTTATCAGATTGCATGGCACCCCAGTGTCTATTATCTCAGATCGTGGTGCTCTGTTCACAGCGAACTTCTGGAAATCCTTTCAAAGAGGATTGGGTACCAAGGTAAACCTCAGCACAGCCTTTCATCTGCAGACAAATGGTCAGGGGGAGCGTACTATTCATACTCTTGAGGACATGTTGAGAGCATGTGTCCTGGATTTCATAGGTAAATGGGAGGATCACTTACCTCTCATTGAGTTTGATTATAATAACAGCTACCATGCTAGTAATGGGATGGCACCGTATGAAGCCTTGTATGGGCGCAGATGTAGATGTTATATCCCGTATTTTGTACGTCGGAATAATTCGAGTTAACTACGACAAGTTGGGGACAAGACTATTCCGGAATACGACGTTGAGACTTTTGACTATGATGTTGCGTTAAGACCTAAGTGTTTAGGATTTTGTGGCATGCAATATTAAGGAAAATTTGGGCTAAAAGTGCATTTTGGAAGACTTTCAATTCATGAAATTTAAGAGCATGTGGCCGGCCACATATAGTGTGGGCCATGGCCACATGGAAGTTTATTATATGAGACATTGGATGACTTATTAAGTCATATTCATCATCTTCCAACCCAAAAACCTCTAGAAACTTGGAGAAAAAAAATTAAGGGGCCATTCGGCCATCCTCAACCGAAGAAGAAGGAGAGTTGATCATCCAAAAATTATTTTCTTCTAGCTTTCTACTAATTGAAGGGTCCTTTACAACGTGGAGTAGTCGTTGGAACAAACAAAACGTTCTATCTTGCAAAACAACCTCCTAGCCGAGTGGAAGAAGTGGAGTGAAGAAGGTATGGTTCAATCTTCTCTTTTATATGTTATGAATGGTTTGTGGATGTTGTAGCATGTGGAAATGAATGAAAATCATGAAAACATAGATGTTGATGTTGAACCGTGAACATGGAAAGTTGTGTGTGTAGCCGAGTTCATGTAATGTTGTGTGAAGTGATGGATTAACTCTACTTAGGATGTTGATTGTTGTAGTATGTTGAAATGGATGGGAAATCATGAAACTTGGTGTGTTAGGGAGGTGGCCGAATATGGCCTACTTTGTATGGCTAAGAACGAATTAATTCTAGTTAGTATTTTAGTTGTCGTCGTTGTGAATTTTATGATGAAAATGCAAGTTCAATGAATCAATTTGAAATTGTAATGGTTGTGGGCTGATTTGGGAGTCAATGTAACTTTTATGGAAATTCTATATTTAGGATAATGGCATTGTTAACATATAGATTGTTGATGTAGTTTATGAGTTTTGGAAGAAGGAAATATGTTAGTGCTATTCTCGGGTTTGGGGAGGATTTCGGGTGAAATGGAGTAGTGTTTGGATTGTTAAAAATATTGTATCAATTGGTTAAAGCATTCTTGAATATTGTTCGAATGGGTTCGGATTAGTAATTACATGTATAAGCGTTTATGTTGACTTGAATGCGAGTAGTCGAATTGAATATAATGAAATGTTGAAGTATGTGGGAAAGAGTTACTAATGCTAGAATGCGTTTCGAATTGATCGTTGATGTTGTTATTATGATTGTTGGTATTGTTGATGATGATTTGGCCGAGTTGAATTCTCGGGGTGTTGCATTTACAGGGGAAATGCTGCCCAAATTTCTGTAGAATAAGTGTTAGTTGAAATTGAACTCCTAAGTGCCTTTGGTTAATATTTGGCATTTAATGACATATTGTAGATCTTGGGGAGTTCGCGACGTAAGTTTGGATTATCTTGGAGAATAGACGAGGTATGTAAAGCTACTTTTTCTTTCTCTTGGCATGTCTTAGAGTAAATAAGCTATGACACGATTCTCGAGGTAACTCTACTCGGGTGATCCAAGCATGTCCATGATTCTTAGCTCTCTCTTGATATTCGTATTCTTAATGTAGTCGGATGATAGTTCTTATGTCTTTCGTATGACCATATTTTAAAAGTTGCATAAAAGTTGTCTTCAAAAGAATTTTGTTCTTAAACGAATCTGAAACTACGAATGTCCGTAACTTTCACAAACGGGCTCGGATCGCTCCGAAACGCTAATAGGAGGTTCCATAATGTATAACATCCCCGACCTTCATAGGCGGGCTCGAACTTGGGTTGACACCTATCCGTGGGCCACGAAACTTTCCTTTGTATACTTCTGACGACTTTCGGAAAGAACCTAGAATGACTACCACCCCGACCCCCAAGTATGATCACTTACTTATCTGTTAAATCTGTAATGAGGAATTGCATGTATATATATGATTTTGATACGTAACTATGATGGCTAAAGTTCTATGTGATATGTTCAGAAACATTCGGGAGAAGCTCGGATTTGACTATTGGTTAGCTTTTAAATGAAGGTTCGTTTTGATTATTCGTTGAATTGGTAATGATGATTATGTGTGTGTGACTTCTTACTACTACTGCTCGTGCGTATGATTATGACCTCTATTCACGAGTCCGGGCCGGGACATGTTTTCGTGCGCGGCTTTTTTGCTATATTATTATTACCGAGTCCCCGATAGAGGCCGGACTGTTATGTATATGATGATATGATGATGATGACGGGACTTTATTCTGGGAGTCCCTCATTAGAGGGCCGGGACACGCTATCACGCAAGTCCCTCGATGAGAGGGCCGGGACACGCTATCCACCGAGTCCCTCGGTAGAGGGGGCGGGACACGCTTATATGGATATGTATATGATGATATGATCTTATCAACCGAGTTCCTCACTAGAGGGCCGGGACACGCTATATGTATACAGATGCGCAGAATGATTGTCTGACTGTGTCACTAAGCCCATGACAGGTTGGATATGATATTGTTAGGCCTGATTTGTGTTTAAGGGTAAGCGGTACGATATTCGATTATTTCCTCAACACGTACTTTTACGTCGGTTATGTTTATTCTTGTATTTCGTACTTTACATACTCGAGTACATATTCATCTTGACCCCCTTTTTTCGGGGGCTGCGTTTCATGCCCGCAGGTACAAACGATCATTTCGGTGCGCCGCCGATTTAGGACTTCCATTCTGCTGTTGGAGCGGCTCCCACTTGTTCGAGCTTAACGTATTTTGGTACGGACTTCTTTGTTATATATATGCTTATTCGGGGGTACGGCGGGGCCTGTCCGTCATATGATTCCATTATTACTCTTGAGGGTACGTAGACATAAATGTGGGTTGTGGGTAGCAATGTTTAGTAGTGTTCGCGTTACAATTTTGTCGTATATGTGATATATGTATATATGTGTGTGCGATGTTGTGCCTTTATGTGCGAATAAGTTCTTATTATGTTGATTATGATCTGATTATAGCTAATAGGTGGGTACGAGTACCCATCTCGGGCACTAGTCACGCCCTACGGGGTTGGGTCGTGACAGTAGATCACCGATTGGTGGTTTGAAGTTGGTAAAGCAGAGTTATTGGGACCAGATTTGGTCTATCAGGCTATGGAGAAAGTCAAGTTAATTCAGGAGCGTTTGAAAACTCCTCAGAGTTGCCAGAAGTCTTACACAGACGTGAGGCGAAGTGACTTAGAATTTCAAGTTAATGATTGGGTGTTTTTAAAGATTTCGCCTATGAAGAGTGTTATGAGATTTGGCAAAAAGGGAAAACTCAGTCCCAGATATATTGGACCTTACAGAATCCTGCGAAAGGTCGGTCAAGTAGCTTATGAACTTGAGTTGCCCCAAGAGTTGGCCGCTGTACATCCAGTGTTTCATGTATCCATGTTGAGAAAGTGCGTAGGAGACCCGTTGTTGGTTGTTCCTGCTGATACTATAATGGTTAAGGATGGCCTAACCTATGAGGAGATCCCCATAGCCATTCTTGAACATCAGGTTCGCAAGTTGAGAACTAAGGAAGTTGCCTCAGTTAAAATTTTATAGAGAAGTCAGAAAGTTGAAGAGGCTACATGGGAAGCCGAAGAGGACATGAAATTCAAGTACCCATATTTGTTTGAAGAGCAAGTAGAGAACGCCCAAGGTAACCTTTCCATAGTCCATGTTATGTCATGTCTCATGTTTCACGCTCATGTAACCCGCGCTCATGTTTTATGTCTTAGTATTCATGTTTCCATGTAACCACGTCATGTTAATTTAGTCTCCATGTTTCACGTCACATTTTCCTTCATGTTTATGTATTCAAGCCATATCCAGTCCCAATCTTAATCATGACCTATCATTCAAGGATGAATGATCCCAAGGGGGAGATATTGTAACACCTCGTACCTTTAAACTAGGTTACGTTTATGATTTGAGACTTAGAAGACCAGATGAGAAGTGTAGGAAATAAATTCATCTCAGTTAATCAAAAATCCCATTTATACGACCAGTTATACGGACCGTATATTATTATACGAACCGTATAACTAGTCCGTACTTCACAGGTGGATAAAATTCAGTTTCTTCCAAAGTTCTAAAACATTATACGGATTGTACTTGTGTCTGTATAATATTATATGGACCGTATATTCAGTTAGTGAAACTCATTTGGGAAATTCTAGTTTCAGGAATTTTAATCATTTTCAAATATGGCCAAGTTATGTTCACGACTCAGTTAAGTATAAGTACGTCATGTGCAGTTCTTTTTTCACCTTTCACATTCCACAAGCCCTAGAACGAAGGTGTTATTCTCCTAACAATTCAAAACATAGAGGTAAGTCAATCCAAGCCTTTCCAAATCAATTCTAACATGTGCTCTCATAATCTAACAATGAAATCATTCTTCTTAACATAGGCTTTTCAAGAAAACCCATTTAAAGGACTCAAGACTTAAACCCTGGAATTCTTCTTCCAAAATCGGATTGTTAATACAAGCTTGGTGTCACGACCCAACCCCGTAGGCCGTGACTAGTGCCCGAGCTGGGCACCCATAATCCAAATCGGCATACAAATGACCTTTGCTTGTACAAATATCAAACGTCATATCAAAACTGTCGTATATAGCAAATGTGTCACACCGAAGCCGGCGAGGCTATCATAATGTACACGACATCTCAAACATATACACACGCAAGCCGACGAGGCTTCCACGGCGAATGGGATAGCCCATAACACAAATCACACCAACACATCTGAACAGAACTATACATAACCCACATATATGTCTACAGACCTCTAAACAGAACAACGGAAACATATGACGGGACAGGGCCCCGCCGTACCCCTGAATAAGCATATGCATATACAACGGAAGAATATGTACCAAAATATAGGCTCCGGACAAAGGAGCACTCCAAGACAGCTGATGGAAATCCTAAGCCGACGGATCGCTAAAATAATCGTCTGTACCTGCGGGCATGAAACGCAGCCCCCGAAGAAAGGGGGTCAGTACGGAATATGTACTGAGCATGTAAAGCATGGGATACAATAACAGGATCGTACTGAAATAAAGAGGATAGAAAAGTAGTACAGTAACCAGAAAAATCATAAGACTTGCCTTTGAAACATCAATCATGCACATATGTGTATAATGTGTACGTAGTATGTAAAATGCCATCATAAACATATGCATGTATAACGTGTACATATAACATGCCCCGGCCCTCTAGCGAGGGACGCGGTAAATAAAATCATCATATGCATGTACATATAACGTGCCTCGCCCCTACGAGGGACGCGGTGAATGAAGTCATCATATGCCATCGGCCTCCTCCCCCATATCATCATATCTTCATATATATATATATATATATATATATATAATGTGCCCCGGCCCTCTAGTGAGGGACGCGGTGAACAATGCAGTGGAATTGCACGAATACATGCCCTGGCTCGGGACGCAGTGAAAGAGGTAATAACAGCTCATACGAGCGGAGTAGTGAGAAACCATGCACATAAAACATCATTACAGACTCGATGGAATGATCAAAACAAACTCTCACGTTAAAGCCAAGATGATAGTCAAATCAAGTCTCCCCGAATGTCACTCGGGAACACGTCAAATAGAACTTTAGACATCACGAGTACGTATCAGAATCATGTAAAATAGTTTACGGAAATCAAAAACATGATTATCATTACAGACTCGGTAGATAAGTAACAAATCGACAATCGAGTATCGAACGAGGGTCACAACAAGTCCATTCTGAATATCATATCCTTAGGGCTGCATTAAAAGAAATCCGAGAGATCATAGACCTATACCAAACCAATACGAGCCCGTCCATATAAGTTACGGGCATTAATCGTCATAGAACTTCCTACGAGCATATCGAAGCGATCCGAGCCCTTTTGTGAAAGTTACGGTCGTTCGTAGTTTCGGAATCTTTTTAAGAACAAAATTCTTTATGTAACACTTGAAATTCAAACATACAAAGGACACAAGGATCATAGCATGACTACATTAAGAAGGTTAATATCAAGAGGTGAATAAAAGTCGTAAACACGCTCGGATCGTAAGAATAGAATTTCCCCGAGGCTCGTAGGATATTTCCCTTACGTCTAAGACATGCCAAAGAAAGAAAGGGTGAGCTTTACATACCTCGTTCGCTTCCTACGCTAATCAGACTTAAGCTTCAGACTTCCCAAGATCTACAATAGCATCATCAAACCAAACATTAGCTAAAGGTACTTAAGAATTTAATTCCAAACTAGCACTGAGTTCTACAGAAATTTGGGCAGCATTTCCCCTGTAAATGCAACAACCCCGAGAATTCAACTTGGCCAAATTCATCAACGACAATACCAACGATCATTCTAGCAACATCAATAATCGATTCAAAACGCATTCTAACATTAGTAGCTCTTTTCTACATGGTTCAGCAACATTCCATTATATCCAATTCAACTACTTACATTCAAACCAACATCAACGCTCATACGTTCAATTACTAATCCGAAGCCATTCAAACAATATTCAAGAATACTTTAAACAATTCACACAATATTTAAAACAACCAAAACAAGGTACCAACTCACCCGAAACTACCCAAACCCGAGAGCAACCATAACACACCCTTCCTTCTTCCAAATTCATGAATTACACCAACAACCCACACGTTAACAATATTATTTTCATAAGTACAAAAACCACATAAGATCCCATTGGCCAATAAACAGCCCACACAACACTTTCAACTTCAATTTGAATCATTAAACTTTCATTATCATCATGGAATCCATAACAACAACAACTAAGATACCACATAAAATTTGTTCATTCATTACCATACAAGACAACCCACTTTCGGCCACAACATCAACACACAACTTCCATGGTTTCTATCCATTTCTACACACTACAACAAGACCCAAACATGCTAAATACAATTAATTCATCACTCCTACACAACACACTTTACACACTCACAAACCCACACACACACGGTTCCTTCAACATCCATATTTTCATGAATTTCATTCATTTCCATATATGACATACACCAACCATCATAACATATAGAAAAGATTAAACCTTACCTTTCTTCTCTACCTCACAACTTAGCTAAGGTTGGCAAAGGATGAAAACGAACGGTTTGTCGCCTCAAATAACAACTCCACGTTAACAAGGACCCTTCAATTAGTGGGTTTGCTAGAAGAAAATAATTTTTTTGATGGAGATTTTTAGTCTTCAAATTTTTGTGGACATGGCCGAATGACTCCAAGCTTGGCTTCTCCAAGTTTCTTGATTTTTCCTAAGGCTTGAAGATGGAAAATAAGATGACTTAGTCATCTTTTTAATACATATACAAGGCATCCATGTGGCCATGGCCCACACCCCATGTGGCCGGCCACATGGCCCTTATTGTACCATGAATTTTCAACTTTCAAATGTTCACTTTTGGCCCCCAAATTTCCTTAATATTCCATGTCAACAAATCATGGCAATTTGTGTCTGGAAATAAAATCGTAGTTAAAGTCTCGACTTCGTATCCCGGAATGATTTTGTCCCTAACTTATCATGGTTAACCCGGATTGTCCCAATGTACAAAATACAGGATATAACACTTGGAGCATTACCAGGTAGGTAGGGCTACTATCTACGTGTGGGAACATCCTTGTTCTTCCCCACGCCACTTCTTCCATAAAATATGAAGTTATTCGAAAACTAGGATTTTTAACCATGCTCCTGATAACCGTAGGTCCATGTACCATGCTATACTAAGTGTTGAAGTATTATTAATCCATTATTGAGTACTTGATATTTCATTATGGTTATTGAGAATCTGTCTGTAATCCATGAAGACCCATATGTTGCATTCCATGGGTTCTTACATGCAAGTTATAATTTATTATGTTTATTTTTAAGAAAATACTGTACTTGCTTTACACGTTTTCATGCAAGAATACTATGAAGCGATATCCATATACATGCAAGTTATGATTTATGAAAAACCATGGGCTCAAAGTGCCACCTATTTTTCATGTACATGTTTTTGGGAGTTGCACATATGACTGAGAAAGCATCAAGCAGCCTGAAACTACGTTAACCATCGTAGGATGAAGATCACTCCGCCCATATTTAGGACGATTCCTTAATAATGATTGGATCCTTTCATGTTATATTTATATCTCATGTCCCTGGCAAGGTATGGGAGCTCTGCTGGTAGGGTGCAAGTACCAGAACCATGTTGTTGGTTATATTTATGTTCTCCCTACTTATAATGATTTACTTGTGTTATATCTATATGTATTCATGTTCATGCTCAGGCTTCAGTTTCAGTTTCAGTTTTTATAACACTATTTCCATGTCCCATGTTCTTTCATTCAGTTGCTTTACATACTAGTACATTCAATGTGCTGACATCCCCTTTTATTTTCCCGGGGGCCTGCATTTTATGATGCAGGTACAGATTTACAGGATGACGTATCTGCTCAGTAGGACGTGCTCGTATCAGCCTATTAGTGAGCCCCATCTCCTTCGGGGTTTAGTCAATCATTTATCCTATAGTAGTTATGCATTAAAGGTATGCTGGGGGCCTTGTCCCAGCAAGTATGATTTCAATTTCAGACTCATGATAGAGGTTTCATAGACTAGACTAGTCAGTTATGTTATGTCAGATATTCAGAGTTGTTTAGCCATCTTTGGCTCATTCATGTTATTTCCGTACTCGTGTTTAAACAAGTATTTTTATTAAGTATTATGACTTACTATGTTTTATAAAGGCTCATCATGCATTCACGTTATATTCCGCTTATGATATGCCTCATGATGATTCAGCAAGCCATGTGGTTCGCTCAGTCACATGTAGTAAGGCACCAAGTGTCGTGTCTCACCCAGGCCATGGTTTGGGGCGTGACACTAGCATAGTGATAAAATCTGTAAGCTTCTTGGAAGACTCCACCTGTTCGTTCTGCGCATCAAAGTATCTCTGCATATTTGTCTTGGTGAACTGGTCAGGGCTTTCCTCGAAGGGTCCATTGGGAAGTTGGGACACCAAAGTCACGACCCAAATCGGAGGGTCATCGCTGGCACTCGGTGCCTTACTCAACCGAGCGCAAACATACTTTACTATCTATTTATCATTAGACTTGTCATAAGCCATTAAGGCCACATCAGTATACATCTATAATGGAAATATAACTCAAATCGTAACAAGAAATACAAAAGGGATACGCGCGCGTGCATACATACATGCACACATATATATACCCCAACCTAGATGAGGTGTGACTGGCACCCGACACCTTACTTATCACTGTTAAGCATTACCTAAGTACTTATAACCTCAAAATAATCTTGTCCATTGAGCTTATGTCGGTTAACTTACAAATAATCCAACGTTCAAAAGCACGAGATGTAATGTCTTTCCCCTCTTTAGAAACATTCATCCTCGAATGTGTCGTACCCGGACGAGGGGCAGGACGGGCACCCTACCCTAACAGCCAAGTACCACCAGACGTGACATAATATAACCTTAATACAACAATCCTGCTCGTAATCATTAGCATGTACATATAAGAGCACCGGTACACAGGAAGGCCCAACACAAGGATAACATAACCTCTTTGTGAACGACTGTATACATAAGCTAGATAACAAGGCCGTAACATGAACATCATAAAATATCATATAGCCGCCCAGGCTATAACATGTGTATCATAAGTATAATGAAATCATGCATGAGTTTGATACCCACTACACTGTCTATGAGCCTCTAGGAGTACGTACATCTGTCATTTACATAACCTGCAGACTCAATAAATACCCAACTAGCAAGACCGGTATAATGGTACTCACTAACGTCCCCCTAAAACTGGCGATCCTAATGAGAGGGTTCTTCTGCTCTGCTTGTCAGGACCTGTAGCACGAAATGCAGCGCCCCAAGATGTGGGACGGTCAGTACGGATAAAAGTACTGAGTATGTAAGGCAGGAAAGTAATGACATCAGTAAAATATAAATGTAAACATGGGAGAATAGTGATAACTGGTAACCTGTGATATCTGAAACCATACAATATGTCATGCATGAGAAAATTATTTTTCATATACAACATATACATATGCAAAATATATAATGTACTCGGCCCTAGTGGGACTCGATGTGAAGCGTAACCGGCTGTTTCGAGACTCGGTGTGAAATGTACTCGGCCTTTTCACGACTTGGCATATATATCATTATCATCATATCATCATCCTCCCCGCGTCCGGGAAAACATCATTATATCATAACGTACCCGGCCCTAATGGGACTCGATGTGAATACCCAACTGATCAGTGGTTGCATATCTACGTGCCATACCCGACCGACTATAGCATGGCTCAGTGGAGTAAAATTGTGCATATATATATATATATATATATATATAC
This sequence comes from Lycium ferocissimum, assembly GCF_029784015.1. Taxonomy (NCBI): domain Eukaryota; kingdom Viridiplantae; phylum Streptophyta; class Magnoliopsida; order Solanales; family Solanaceae; genus Lycium; species Lycium ferocissimum. The sequence goes on along the minus strand of NC_081342.1, from coordinate 34,095,056 downwards.
CCGTCATTTTCAAGACTTGGCATATATATCATCATCATCATATCATCATCCTCCCCGCGTCCGGGAAAACATCATTATATCATAACGTACCCGGCCCTAATGGGACTCGATGTGAATACCCAACTGATCAGTGGTTGCACATCTACGTGCCATACCCGGCCGACTATAGCATGGCTCACGGAGTAAAATAGTGCATATATATATATATATATATATATATATATATATAAATGCATGAGGGGGTCAAAAAGTGACATTGGGCCTTTCGGAGTAACGTAACGAGGACAAGGAATGATTCAATTGATAATACTCACATTAACATCATAAGGATCTTTCATAAATTATACAGACAGTTTAATAGGAGTCAATTAACGACTTAGCTGGGGATGTTTACTTAATTTCGTAAAATATTGGAAATTCCATAAAAAAAATAGAGATTTTCAGAAAAATATGTATCTTTCATAAAATATATGTACTTCACATAAAATGCGTATTTCTCATAATATATATATATATATATATATATATATCATAAAATGTAGGAAATCCGGAATAGACTCGAATGTATTGATAATGCACGCTAGGGGTTCTATTGATTTGTGCCATGGAAAGCGATAGCGAAAACCTTACATACCTTATCCTCTAACTTGCTGCCTAAAGGGATTTCCTATCTTGAGGTTTTGCTTCGCTCTGCACCTATACGAGGACATGAAAATCCTGGGTTAGTCCTCCTCGACTTGCATGCAAATATTTTGGTGCTAATTTTCCCAATTATCCGAAGTTACGGAAATTCAGGCAGCATTTCCCTTGCTTATACTCTGTTTCCAGGATAATCATGAAAACAAAACCAACACCAACAACAATACCAACAACCCATTTAGTTTAATTCAACACCCAACTTATCCAAGAAACAACACCCATATATATTATACTCCCCTTTTCCTCAATTTAACCAAATACGCTAAAGTTTAATGAATATGATTTCAAATCAACAAAACCCATGATAATGAAGATAGGATCTTACCTTCCTAAGCTTGCATGGCTCCTTGGTAACTCAAAACTCCAGATTTTGCCATTCTCTTCTGTAATCCAATCAACATTTATGACACTATAGCGATGATACGAAGTTGCTACAAGTTTCTCGAGCCTTGATCACAAAGCTTCTTCACAATTTCTTGTGTTTAAGGATAAGGAATGTAGGAGAGATGTTTCTAGGTGGTTCTAGTGTTTAAGGATGTGTGAAAATAGGTGAAAAATGAAGTTGGAGGGCTATTTATATAGCTCCAAGTCGGGTTTGGGCCGAGTGGGCCAATTTAGTGGGCTTTTAAGTGGTTTCTAGAATTTTCGCGCAGGTTCGCGGGCTTCTGGCAGTCCATTTTAAAATGCCCATAACTCCCTACTCCGATATCGTATCGACGAATGGTTTGTTGCGTTGGAAACTAGACTCAATGAACATCAATTTGGATACTTTATTTACTACATAACTCCTCATATGCTAGTAAAAATATCCTGCTCAATTTGGACCAGAAATTTCTTTCAAAATTTTGCCAAGTTTTTCCCAAAGCTTTGACAACTAACTTTCTTCCATGCGCTTGACCTCAAAACCTTTAGGTATTCTCTTAGTACTCGCTAGAAGCCTTTCTTAGCCTTATAAGAGTTCCATGGCTCTTCCGGCTCACGTTAGTTTACTAAGGAACCAACGATACAAAATTCTTCTAAGGTGTAACACCCGTTCGTGATGACTTCTATCCTGCGTACGCTCATGACGTTATCCTTCCATAAGATCCTTCTCCAAAAATACGCCATGAGTACAGAAAGTCCTTAGCTCTTGGGGGGGGGGGGGAAAGTGCTGTAGCATAATGTTAACTCTTAGAGACTTGCAAAATTTTTGCAAGAGTCTCCTCTATAAACTGAACTAAAACCCAACACGTACGTAGTCAGAAAACACACTATACATGCCACACAGGGCCAATATCCATAAATAGCAACACTCGGTTTCACACGACCGCAATAAAAGTTCACCTCAAGATCTACTGGCTTGTGGCGGGCTGTGCTGTAATCATTCTAATTGCAAGCATCTCTATATCATTAGCAAACATAAGTCCTGACTCAAACTCTTATGACTCAACCCTATAGCCCAATTTGGATTTGAAAGAAGGGTAACAAAATCCTAAATGTCCTGTAGCTTCCTGTTTATATAATGTGGTGCACAACACATTATAAACAAGACTTTACTAGATACTGCTTGTAGACTCCCTAAGACAGACCTGCTTTGATACCACTTTGTCACACCCTAACCTAGATGAGGCGTGACTGGCACCCGACACCTTCATTATCACTGTTAAGAATTACATAAATATTTATAAACTATACCCGTATGATAAAATAGCATATATATAACCCTGACTCGATAATGCTCCGGGAGGAAATGGAACTCACAAACAAAAGCTGATATCAGGAAGCTGCCTATAGCGAAGGATCCTCGCCTCGTCTATCTAAACCTGCGTGGCATGAAACATAGCGTCCCAGGAAAAAGGGACATCAGTATGAATAAAGTACCGAGTATGCAAGGCAGAAATGAAACATAATAGTAAGACATCACAAAGGAGAGAGATTCGAGTCAACCTGAACTTGTGGTGTGCCACTGAGAGCTCTGATATGCACAATGATCATACTTATCTATAATGCCACTCTATAAGAAACACGTCGTAACTCTAACTACTCGACTGCCCAACTGATCAGTAGTAACTGCCCAACTGGCCGTAGCTCGGTGGTAAATGCATACAGCACAACTACCTGACTGGCCATAGCTCGATGGTAAATGCGTGTCTGCCCAACCAGCCGTAGCCCAGTGGTAAATAGAGATACACAACTACCCAACCAGTTGTAACACGGTGTTAAGATAAGAGTGTCGTAGCTAAGTCCCTCTACTTACTGTATATATGCATAGATAACAGTATTATTTGTCTACATGAATGTATACAATGCATGAGTTGTCCTTTTGTGATCTTTAGAACATCTTTCGGAGTGACGTAACGTCGCTACCCCTCCATTTATCATTATGTATCATCACGCCATCATTTGTTACATTATCAACCCAAGGAGAATCATAATATATGACGAATAATCTTTATAACATGAGAAATATACCCAACAAGGGACAAAAAAGAGTTAAGAACATTTTTAATTTGACATGGATAGAGTCGTATTGATGAAACTTTCGTTTACGTTTCATTTACTTGACACATGCCAAAAGAAGGAAGAGTTTAGCCTTAATATGCCTGGTCTTAGCCCAATGGCTCAAGAACTCAACTCGTATTTGCTTCTCGACCTATATGATAATAAAATGACCTTATTGTCAATCATACAAACGACTCTCTTAATTATATAACTGAAGTTAACTTGTTCTATAACGAAATAGATAGTATTTCCCCTTTTCTTATCACTTCCTCAAGCTTACAATAGGCGAGGCAATACAACAACACAACCAGCAACTCAACAACAACCTAACGAGCAACGGGCTCAGGTTAGAATTATTAAACAATAAGTTTCCAACTTCCTTATTCCTTCGAAACACAAGACAATCATTCTAAAAATTCTATGAAGTCTTTCCCAACCATAACCTTCCATAAACATCAATAGTAAGACCTTCAACACAGCCCAACAGGGCGCAACATCAACAACAAAACAACTTTTCTTAAACTAAGAAGTTCTAGCCTCCATAACAAGATTACAACCTCTAGAAGGTTAGACAAGGGAAGGAGAAGCATAAACTTACCTCATACACTTAGAACAACTCAAACTTGAGGTTACTTCACCTTGACCTTTTCTCCGAATCAACCACAAGCAAATGGAAGGCAAACTAGCAACCACCACGGGACTTTTGGCATCTAGAAGACTTTATATATTTTGCTATCACTTAGGGTCAATGTGAAAACCCTTGGGAGAGTATTTGGGTTGTTTCTAATTTGTGAAAGTATAAAAATAAGGTCTACAATGAGCTAGGGTCCATTTATACATTTAACAAAAAATTTATCTTTGCCTCAATGTACGGTGGGATGTATGGGCCAGATATCCTATGTATGGGCCGCACATCCCACGTATAGCCCATACATCTTGATCGTACCAAGCCAAAGAAAAATATCACCTTCTGCCTAAGACATACGGTGGTTGCCACAAAAAATACGGGTCATACATACTTGTACGGGCAGTACATTGTAGCCCAAAAATTGGTTTCTAACGAAACATATTCTCTTCGATTCATTTTACCTCTAAACCCTTCCATACATACTAAATATGGTCTTAAACCCTTATACACTTAGGATTAGCATGACTAATCTCTAGCATAATCTCATCTTCCAAGTCCACGTCGATTAGCTCACGTCAAAACTCAACGTACAAAAGTATGAGGTGTAACATCCTTCCCCTTAGGAACATTCGTCCTCGAATGTTAAACTTCTAAAGGTCTATAGGAATTTGACAGAGTCTCCCTTGAAATTATACTACTACTAACCTACCACGTTGTTAGGAAATGTAATACACCTGCCTCACAAGGCCACAACAAACAATAATAACTTTTGGCCACTCACTGCCAGTAAATATACATATCAGAATTGTGATCGCGATACTCACCTAATCCGTCCAATCCCCATTGGATGTAAGATAGTTCCTTTCATGCTTTTCCGCATCGTGTTGTATTAACATATAACTTAAACCAATATAAAAAATCCATCATCTCCAGCCCTTGCTAAATCCTCTAAGGTAAAATGGCTATATATTGTCATCAACCTCTATATGCCTTCTTAATCACTACAAACTCATCCACTAGAGTAACTATTCCAAATGTTATCTTAACAACTCAGGTGCATACCAAACTCTTAACAATGTACGGGGTAATATGTAACAAAGTGGAATCCTGAATCTGTCAATAAGGTAAAGCTGTCAATATACCTGTATCAATTTTAGGTGGCAGCTCCTGATCCTGATATCTAGTCAAAGTATATATGCCGTTCTGACTACCGTCGGAGCCAAATACTCCACCGCTGCCTCTACCTCTACCAGCTGATAAATGTGACCCTCGCTCTGAAGGACGTACTGAAGATGACGAGGCTGCTATTGACCCGGTTGGCTAAGCCATACCTCCTTTGTCCCTCACCGGACAATCTTGCATATAGTGATTGGGGTCGCCACACGTATAGCATACATTAGAGCCCTGACGACACCGCCCAAAATGTACCCTATCACACTGACCGCATCTCAGAGGAATCTCCCTCATCTTCGCTGAATCCCTCCGATTCTAAACACCTAAAGCCCTCAAACTCTGAACTGATTTGGAATAAACAAATCCATCATAATGCGGCCTATGAAATTTTGGGGGTGCACTATCAGAAGGATACGGTGGCCTAGGACCACCTTGAAAACCCTCAAGTTGGCTAGCAGACCTAGCCCTCTTATGCTGATTGTGATCACGGTCCTCACGTTGTTGTCACTTCTGATCCTCCAAGTTCTTAGCATACTCATGCATATGAGAGATATCCATACTATTAAGCAAAGCAGTTGTAGTACACTTATTCATCAAGTAAGGTTCAAGCCCAATCACAAATCGGTGTACTCGATATTCCATCTCAGCCACAATCAAGGGGGCATACCTAGCCAAGGAGTCAAACTAGAAGCTATATTCCGGCACACTCATACTCCCCTATCTAAGAGCGAAGAACCTATCTACACTCACCTGACGAATCTCCATAGCAAGTAATAAGGCAAGAAGACCTCCAAATATTTTTCCCATACTACTGGAGCCGCATTCGGCCCTCGAGACTGCTCCCACTACTACATCCTGTAACCAATGGGATAGTAACTCGACAACCTCAGTATCACTGGCATGTATTACCGGTAAGGTCCTTGATATCTGATCAATAAAGTTTGACGGGTCCTCAGCGGACTTAGCTCCAGTAAACTCTGGGGGGTCCAGATTAATAAAATCCCTTACTCGGGCACTCACAACCCTATCAGCAGAACCTGTGCTGGAACATATCTGGCGCTGAGCCTGAGAGGCTACCAATCTAGTCAATAACTGTACCGCACTCCGCATATCCATATCCTTATCTTGAGTAATAGGTGGAGGAACTGGAGGTACTGGGCCTCTACTCAGCTTTTTAGGTGCTGGCGGAGTGGGAAAACTACGTGAGGGTGTCACACTCCCATTTGGGGTTCATTTTGTCCCTCACTAACAGCTCGTACTCTACTTGTACCCTCATCGACCACTACTTTGGCCTTCTGACTAGCAGAAGCTTTCCTGATCACAGGCCTCGCTGTATATAAAACAAGTCAAGGGTCAAGAATTCATTCCCTACAACTCCGCTTTATTGCATGATCTAGTATCAAGAAGGAAAGTTAACCACCCTAAATGCACCATAACCTCCTTGTAACATCCCAATTTGTTTTTTTTTTTAAAATTAATACTTGAATTTTCAATTGATCATATCTTTATAGTAAGGATATATTTACTTCGCACTTCCTACGTGAATTTGGCGATATGTGAAAATTGCTTGCTTTAGATTGTGTTAATATTTACAAGGAATTTAGTGATGTTGTTATGTTTACCACTTATCATCCTCATGATAAATTTATTATGAAATACAATAGATATAGATAAGTTTGGGCAGCCTGATTTTTTTTTCGTCCTTATCCAAGTAGCATGTATACCTTTTTGGCTATTATCCTCTCCACCACCTCCAATTTCGTTTTCTCCAAGAAAATAAACCCCAAACCCCTCTCCACTCATCAAATTCTACCACTAAATCAATTATCAAGACTTGCTTTGGTTGAGCCGCAAATAACTCCACACGATTAGGTAAGTTACAAAACCCGTTTTTGAACTGGATAGTTGTTAGTGTTTTAAGCATAATTCCTTGTATAAAACTTAGTTTTAAGTACTCCTAGCTATTCTAGATAGATATTTCATAGCCCTATCACTTTAGTTCAGGCTCTAAAACCTAGTTTTGCTTGTATTTACTCGCAAAGGGGTGATGAAGTACAGGGCAGGTACTGCCAAGATTTCTGTTTTGGAAACCCTACATTTACAACTGTTAGTATTTTGTGCATATCTTGTAGTAAAAATCTTATATAGGAGTGATGTAAATTTCTCTGAAACCCCAAGACATATATCTACAACTTTAATTAAGGCCACAAAGTATATTTTTGCCATTTACCCCTTTGAAACGGACCAACAATACAAGATAGTAGAACTGTCCAAAATTCCTGTTTTGATAGTTTAGGGTGATTTTCACTGATATAATATTTAGTTTGGACGTACTGAAACCATTTAACATAAATATATAGTTGATTGTGTATTTAAGGTATATATACTCTTGTACAATCTAAGTGGAATTGTTTGACGAAGTGGACTTTGGTTGGTCTATGGCGTAGACGATTTGAACTCCTCGAGTTGTGGTAGAACTTGTTGTGTGGTAAAACACCAAGGTTTGTGTATAAACTTGAACTTGGAATATCTTTATTTTTTGGAATTTTTGAAGTATCTCGATATGTTGTTTCCTTTTTCTTCATCTTATATCATTGTATGGTTATTATCTCAAGTATTGCAAAATATTCGCTAAATCGCCCACTTGTACGAATTGCTTGATCACTTTGCATTCTTGTTGGGACTTTGTCCTTCTTGTTGTTGTGACTTTGTCACCAAGATCGGCATGCCTCTTGACTCGGATATTTTGCCATCTTGACTCTAGATTTGTGGTTCGTCTTAGTTATGGAACTTCTCTATGTTATGTATGAACTAAAATGCCATCTGTAATACGGTTCTTGATTCTCTTGATTATTGGGTTTCGGCCCTACTTGATTCGGGGCTTCGGCCCATCTTGATATTGATTGTGCTTGGTGTGAGGGCATGACATACATATTGGGAGAAATTAGTTATTTGATAAACTCTCTTGAATCGAATTATAAGCTTTCTTGGCACTTGAGCCTTCGAGTATTGATATCGATATTTTGAAACTCTTCAAGGTTTGATATCTGATACTTTTGATATACTTGTTTACTTGATTTTCTTTTATCTCATTGAGCTCCTATGATTGCTAAGGGAGTTGGAGAATCTAATGGCTCCAAGCCTAAAGTTTATACTCCACTAAGCCTTATGCTTAGCGATAGTTGTTTTCTATCGTAGGTAATGTACGAGAAGAGATTTGAAGATGGCCATTTGGAGTAGACTTTTTTGGGAGCTTTAGTGAAGATCACATTTGCATATGCATCTTGGTCGTGTAAAATTTTGGGGACTTGTACATGATCCATATGTCACACTTATGTATGTAATTTTGGAGGCTTGTTGGACACAAGACCATATGCTTGTAACTTGAACTTGGTGACATGTTTTGCTATTTTAGAGTGTGTTTTAAACCCAAGTCATGACATGTACTAAATTTACGTTTTGTATTGTAATTATGTACCAAGGAGGAGACTAGTTTTCTTTTGATATTCACACATTTGAAATTCATGTATAATATGAACCTGCGATGGTGCTGAATGGAAATATAATTTCATTAGGAAGTTGCTTCAACATTTTTATTATTCAAGAAGGGTGCTACCATATTAAATTGATACTCTGATATTTTATTTCTTCAAGGGATGTTACGAAGTGTTTTGTTAAGATAGAAAATGTCGCACTTTTAAACCTTTTTCGCATTGGCCTATTTCTTCCACTAAATTATTGTGAATATATTTTGATGTAAATTCTTCTGAATGTTGTAAGCGTGAAATTAGCCTTTGTTTCGTAAGTGGCATCCTCGCAAAGGGGATGCCACAAGTTTTGGTATCAGAGCCTTAGGTTTGGGATTCTAGGACTTTTGTTGTGACTTATTGGTACACTTGTTTCTTTTTAACATGTTTTGTTGTGTGTGTTGTGCATATGTGTTATGTACATGGACCTAATGCAATGTGATCTTCGCTTATGTCGAATTAAGTCATGGCCTCTTCTTCCTCTAATAGACCTATGGAAGCCGCTCGTGAGGGTTTAGGTAACTCTAATGCCCAACCTCACTTACAAGAAAGGGTTGGGGAACATTTTTTCTGATTCTAATTTTCCTCATACTAGTGGATCTGAAGTGGGAAATAATCAGGGTGCAAGGGTTGGGCCACATCCTCAAATGAGTCATAGTACTCCTGCTGTTGATCCTCCTTTTCAACAAATGGCTAATTTCTTTCGTCACATGGCTAGAAGAATGCCCGAACCTAATGAAATGAACTTAGAGAAAATGAGAAAAATGGGCGGAGTTGAGTTTGAAGGCACAATTGATCCTACTAATGCTGAGCAGTGGTTAGAAAGCATGGAAAGAGTATTTGAGCAATTAGAGTGTTCAGAAACTGCCAAATTTAGGTATCTTTGTCTCACTGTTACAAAACGATGCTTATGACTGGTGGGTAAGTGGACCGAATGCCAAGGAAAACCTTCTGTTCTTACTTGGAATTATTTTGTGAAAGAATTTCGTATGAAGTATGTCCCACCTGCTTGTCACGATGCAAAGAAAAAGGAGTTCTTGAATTTAGAGCAAGAGAGTATGCATATTGCTGAATATCAACAAAAGATTCTCAGGCTTTCTCGTTATGTTGGTGGTATTTGTCATGACCCAACCCCGTAGACCGTGACTAGTGCCCGAGCTGGGCACTCGTACCCTCTACTAATCATAATTAGCTCATACCAAACATGCTAAGAACTTATACATACAGAAAGGCACGGTAACGCATACACACACACACACACACACACACATATATATATATATATCATACAAATAACCTGGAGTGTACAAAACGCAAACGCAACTGACGATACTACCCACAACCCACAGATATATCTACAGACCTCTACGAGTAATAACAGAATCGTATGGCGAGACAGGGCCCCGCCGTACCCTGAATAAACATATACATATGTAACAAAAGGAGTCAGTACCAAAATATGGGCTCCGGACAAAGGAGCACTCCAAACAAAATTCGAGTGGGTGTCCTAAGCGGCGGATCTCCAACCAAATCGTAGTACCGCGGGCATGAAACGCGCCCCCTCGAAGAAAAGGGGTCAAGAATATGCTGAGTATGTAAAGCATGGAATACGAGTAAAAGATCATAACCGAACTGGGATTTACAGAAACAAGTATGATAATCAGAAAATCAAAAGGCTTGCCTTTAAATCATATATCATGCGTGTCAATATCATATCAATGAATCATTATATACATACATCGTACCCGGCCCTTCAATGAAGGACTCGGTGAATGAAATCATGTAATCATCATGCATAGCCATCATATAATCATATATATATATATGCCGTACCCGGCCCTCTAGTGAGGGACTCGGTGAATGGAATCATCATATGCCATCCTGGCCGCCATCCCCATATAATCACATCACATCATATCATCATATATACATATCCCGTACCCGGCCCTCTAGTGAGGGACTCGGTGAACAATGCAATAAAACTGTGCACGATTACGTACCCGGCCCGGGACTCGGTGAAAGATGCATTGAGGCATGCACGAGCAGAGTAGTGAGAAACCATATGCACATAAAATCAAACTCACAAGCTCAATGAATAAGTAAGTAGTTGACGCTCGAGAGTTAGAACGATAAACATGTTAAGTTCCTTCAAAGGAAAATCGTTAGGGCCATACCAAGGAAAATCTCGGGGACCACGGATATACGTCAAATCAATCCGGGCCCGCCTATGGAATCTAAGGTCTTCATGTGTTATAGCATCATTTGCGAACATATCAAAGCAATCCGGTTTCGTCTGAGAAAGTTACGGACGTTCGTAGTTACAGAATCTTTTACAACAAAATCCCTTTACGTAATTTTTGAAATCTAATCATATCAAGGACTTAAGGACCACGGTGTGACCATATTAAGAATGCGGTTATCAAGAAGTGAATAAGAATCATATACAAGCTCGGACTTTAAGGATAGAGTCACCTCGAGGCTCGTGTCATAGCCTAATCACAACTAGGACATGCCAAAGAAAGAAAGAATAAGCTTTACATACCTCGTCCGCTCTCAAAGCTAATCCAAACTCAAACCCCGGGCTCCCCAAAATCTACACAACGTCAATGGATATCAAACATTAGCTATAGGCATTTAGACATTCAATTCCAAACTAGCACTTAATTCTCTGGAAATTTGGGCAGCATTTCCCCTGTAAATGCAACAACCCCGAGGATTCAACTCGGCCAAATTCATCAACAACAATACCAACAACCAAACTAGCAACATCCATAATCAATTCAAAACGCATTCTAACGCTAGTAGCACTTTTCTACATTATTTAACAATATTCATTATATTCAATTCAACTACTTATATTTAAACCAACATCAACGCTCATACGTTCAATTACTAATCCGGAACCATTCAAACAATATTCAAAAACGCTTTAACAATTCACACAATGTTTCAAACAACCCAACCAATGCACCAACTCACCCGAAATCATTCCCAAACCCGAGAACAACAACATCAACACATTCCTCTCTTCCAAATTCACGAATTACACCAACAATGCACACGTTAACAATGTCATTATCATAAATATAAATTCTATATACGAATCACATTAACTTCCAAATCAGCCCACAACCATTACAACTTCAACTTGATTCATTAAACCTTCATCATCATCATAGATCCCACAACAACAACATCCAAAAATACTAGATAAAATTAGTTCAACATGCCTATACCAAATCAGCCCATATTCGGCCACAACAACAACTTCAATATTTCATGAGTTTCACTCATTTCTACACACTACAACAACACACAAACATGCTAAATACAATTAATTCATCACTCCAACACACCACTACATGCACACGGCCAAACACCCACACACACGGCTCCACTTCAACATCCATATTTTCATAAATTTCTTTTATTTCCACACTTCACAACATACACAAACCATGCATAACATATAAAAAGGAAGATTGAACCTTGCCTTCTTCACTTGATTCTTCAACTTAGCTAGGGCTTGTTCTTGCAAGAATGAGTGTTTTGTTTGTTCCAACAACTACTCCACGTTGAAGAGGACCTCCAATTAGCAGAGAAACTAGAAGAAAATATTTTTTGTGATCAATTCTTGGACTTCACTTTTGCTTGGTCATGGCCGAATGGCCTTGTTTTCTCCTTCTCCAAGTTTCTTGAAATTTCTAAGTGTTAAGGATGAAGAATGTGATGACTTAGTCATCTTTTACTTCATATATTAGCTTCCATGTGGCCATGGCCCACATCCCATGTGGCCGGCCACCTCCCTCTTAATTCATGAAATATTTATTTTCCTAATACTCACTTTTAGTCCCAAATTTCTTTAATATTCCATGCCCACAAAATCATAAGCACTTATGCCTTAAAACAAGATCGTGGTTAAAAGTCTCGACTTCGTATCCCGGACTAGTCTTGTCCCTAACTTATCGTAGTTAACTCGGATTGTCCCGGTGTACAAAATACGGGATATAACAGTATTATCAATAATGAAAAAGATAAGTGTAGGCGATTCGAAGATGGTTTGAATGATTCCATCAAAAAGTCTGTGGCGGTCCTGCAACATGAGAAATTTTGTAAACTAGTTTCAGCTGCTCTTACTTGTGAAAGAATCGACAAGGAACAAGCTAGTAGAAATAAAAAAAAGTTCAGAAAAGTTGATGCAGATTCAGGAGTTCCATAAAAAGGGGAAGGTTTGATAACTCCAAAGCTAGTGGTGTTCACAAGTCAGCGCTACATAAGCAAAATAGATCAAATCTCTCTACTGCTAGCACTCCAAGATATTTCCATGGCAAGACTCGTATATCAACTTGTGCACAATATAGAAAGAATCACTATGGTACTTGCAGGAGAGCTTCTGGTGCTTGTTTTAATTGTGGCAGCTTCGATCATAAAATGAAGGATTGTCCTAACCCTAACCTTACTTCTTCTCTGCGTACGGAATGCTCAGTTCAGAAATCTATTACCATTCTATCTCAAGGGAATAGAGGTGCAAGATCTAGAAACATACAAGCAACAAGTGCAGTTGGAGTTAATTAAGCTAGTGGGTACAGAGCTACAACACAATCTTATGCTATAAGACAGAGGGATGACCAAGATGGGGCAGACGTGGTTGTTGGTAAATTTCACTTATTTGGCTTATGTGTTGTTACATTATTCGATCCTGGTTCTACACATTCCTATGTTTGCTCATCACTTGTTTTTCCTAAAAATGTGAAATTTGTGAGACTTGATTGTGGTGTGCTTGTCCAAAGTTCGTTGGGTCAACAAGTTGTTTGTAATCACATCTATCGAGGTTTTCCCTTGGTGATTCAAAATCTAGTCTTCCCTGCTGATTTGATTGAAATGCCTTTCTAAGACCATGATATCATTGTCGATATGGACTGGCTTCATAAATACCATGCAGTAGCGAATTTTAGGTCAAAGCGTGTGACCTTTAGAGCTCCTTCATTTTCACACATCATTGTTCAAGGTGAAAGATCATTGACATCTAATATTATCTCCACAGTTGTGGTAAAAAAGATGGTTAGTCAGGGTTATGAAGCTTA
>NC_081342.1:34075061-34081364 GCF_029784015.1 Lycium ferocissimum | reverse complement strand
ATTTGATTTCCTTGGTTTGATGAAGTTTCGATCATAAGCTTTCGAGTTCTTATGGATGAAGAGTAGAGAGGGTTCTAGAGTGTTCTTGAGGTGTGAGGTGAAAATGAAATGAAATAAATGAACTTGGGGTCTCTTATATTAATTTTCAAAGTCTGCCGACTCATTTATGGACCAACATACGGTCCGTATAAATTATATGGACCGTATGTCTGGCCGTATATTTGGTCCAGTGGAGCTGCCATTCTGGGTAGAATATACGGTTAAACATACGGCCAGTATGTTTTATACGGCCAGTATGTTTGGCCATACAATGCCCAGCTTTTTCCAAACTCTTTCTCGTCGACTCGTTTGATCTCCAATCCTTATGGTACCTTCTTAATACTGGTTTAACACTTCATTAACAATGTAAGGGACATTATAGCTCTTCTCCAAGACATCATTAAGTTACCATTAACTCGATACTCATCAATCTTTCTCAATACATAACGTATACCTTGACTTTCTTGGCAAACCTTCTTCCTTTACTTTGAATGTCTTTGAAATCTCAGTTAGGATTATCAATTGCTATTTCTTACTCATCAAAACATCATATACTTCATGCCCTTCGTCAGTCTATTCAACGCATGAACGAAAAATTTTCTGAGGTGTAAATGGGCCGCCTACTGATGTGAGAAATGGTAGGTGCCCGCGCGACTTAGCAAAATTGGGTCGTGACAAGTTGGTATCAAAGCCCTAGGTTGCCCGGTCTATAAGTACAAGAGCATGTCTAGTAGAGTCTTGCGGATCGATATGATGAGCTTCGTACCTATCTGCGAGAGGCTATGGGACATTTAGTAAACTTCGAATTCTGAATTCTTTCGTGCTACTTCATTCGAATTAATATCTAGTCGATTCCAATTCGTAAATAAATAAATTTATCTTAATCACCCATGGAAGGTGGAAACTCGTGCTTAAATTCTTATGCTAGCGGTTTTGTTATGACATGGCTTGGTATGGTACGAGATGTGTCATCCTGATTTGGACGTGTATATAAGTTTAGTTTCTAGTTATGGCTTGAGGATTCAGCTGAGTGGGATTGTTCAGTTGAGTGGAATTGTGGTTAAGACTGGTTTATTATGGGGGTTTCTTGAGAAATGGGAAGGATGGTACAGAGGTTTGAATGATCCCCGTATTTTCAGCGTTGGGTTGCTCGGAAGGGGCAAAAGTGCATTCTCAATTTGACAAGAATGATTTGTCTGATGAAATGATTGGTTCTGGGAAAAATTTCAACTTCGTCAAGGCTTTGTGATGGTGTACGTGGCACGGGCATACCTATGGCAGGTCAACGATTCATTAATGTAACGACCCAGTCGGTCGTTTTGAGAACCGATGCTCTAATTTGCGTGTCGTCTATTCCAGAAGCTCTGTTATAATTATTTTGACTTGCTAGCAAAATTTGAAGTCAAACGAATATCATTTGTTTCAATTCGAGAGAAGGTTTCACTTCGGAAATTCCAGCATTCAATTATTTGGATAAATTGTTTACTTTGGGAAAACGTGGTCTGATTGTCAATCTGAAGATTCCGTTGGATTTGAAATATTAGTTATGATCTGTGGAAATTGACGAGGCTGATTTTAGAGTTCGTCTGGTTGGTTTTTGACAATTAAGTCGGTTAATGTTTAATAAGCCTATTTATGGAGAAAAGATGGTCACGGGAAGAAATTAGACCTAGATCCGAGATTTGTTATTTCTGTTAGCTTTTTTGTGATGTTTATGACTTGTAGGGATAAGTGACTCAATTCCAGAGGTGATCAGATAAGGATCGAAGAAGAAAATTTATGTTTTGAAATTTTGTAGGCTTAAGTTTGATAAAAAGTTGACTTTTGGGTAAACGTGCCCGTAATCGAATTCTGACAGTTCCATCAGGTCCAGAATGTCATTTATGACTTAGTCGAGTCGTTCATTCGGTTCCCGAGAGGTTCGGGTGTGATTTGGGTATTTGGTTCAGAAACTAGCTTTTGGTATGATTTGGAGTTGACCACGGTCAAAATCGGGTCAAGACAGTCCCGTTTGGACGTTTTGAGAGTTTGAACAGGTTTGTATGATGATTTTGGACTAGTCCACAAATTTTGGTTAGATTCCAAAGAGTTTCGGATATGTTTGGGTTGTATGGTGTTCGTTTTTTGTTTCGACGCCATTTTGAGCAAAAAGGGTATCATAATGAGCAAACCAGCTTTGATTTGTGTTTCGATTGAACCTTTAGATTCGTATCGTAATTTTAGAACTGTATCAACAAGAACCGTCGCGTTTCGCCATCGTATGAGGGAGATATAGGCATTTTACTAAAAATTTGCTGTGTAGAATTTTCTGGTGTGTTTTGCTGAAAATTACGAAATTGCCACTGAGATCGTCCTTTAAATTTCTGAGTTCTTCCAAAAATTGAAACAACCATATCTCACTCATTTTAAGGCCAAATGAGGTGATTCAAAAGCCTAACTTGAGTGAAATTTTGCAAGAAATCTATTGGAATCATCAAAAGTGAGCTTTGGGATCATTATAGAACCAGAAATGGGTCGGACAGCTAGGCGTTTTCTTCTTATTATTTGCTTGGGGTTTCTTAGAATCTTAGAAGCTCGATCTTGGGAGACTTGAAGATACTCTTTCAAGAATTATCATTTGGGTAAGATTCCAAACACCTTTTTATGATTATTCCATCGTTTAGTAGGATTTTTCATGCTAAGATTCTTGAATTAAGGGAGGGAAATTGGGGATTTTAAACCCTAGGGTTGAACTTGATTTTTCTTCAATTAAACATGAATTAGTGGATGGATTTCACTCATTTTTGGTATATAGGCTCCATAAGTAATGGGTAAACTGATTTTGAACTAAATTTTCTATTTTGCCCTTCATGGCTTCCTATTTTTGGGGACTTTTTGGGTTCGTATATAAAGTATGTCAATATGGGTACCATTTGATTCGTATGGCTTCCTAGATTAATAATTTGACCTCATTGAACCCGATTTTCTTATGAAATGACCATTTTTCCCCTTGAGGTTAGGAATGGGTTTTTGAACTAACTTTTTAATTCGAAATTCTTCTAAGACTATTATGGGTATCCTTAGAATTCCCTCATTTTCCCCATTCCATGAGTTAGGGTTTGGGACTTGATTAGGAATATAGCTTGGGACTTGATTAGGAATATGGTTATTTTTTGGTATTTTCTTCTTGATTCTAATAGCATATCCGAATATGATTAGACTTTCATTATCACGAG
The DNA here is from genome assembly GCF_029784015.1 of Lycium ferocissimum. Taxonomy (NCBI): domain Eukaryota; kingdom Viridiplantae; phylum Streptophyta; class Magnoliopsida; order Solanales; family Solanaceae; genus Lycium; species Lycium ferocissimum. Next base: position 34,078,110 of record NC_081342.1, on the reverse strand, counting down.
GCATAAAGGAAGGGCAAGACCAAGGTTTGGCTATTGGATATTTGTTGGTCGGCTTTCCAGGTAGGTTATGGTTTACCCTATGGTGAGACTTCGTTTAGCGAAGCATATGTTTAGATGATATTGTCGGAGAAAGCATGTAAACCTTCGGGTATGAAGTTGGGTTGGATATTGTCCTAGGCTGGACCTTGTTATGTTGTTGGGGTTAGCCACCCCGTTGTGTTGTGACTTATCTTGTTCCATTGTTGTTGGCTTGATGCCACGTGGAGATAGTAGATATTGGAGACGGTTGATATATCTTGACCATGATATTGTAGTATCTTACTTGTTGACGTTTGATACGAGGATAGTGTTCTATTATGGCTTATTGTGTAGCCTTTTTCATGCTATTGTTATTGTGTCCATGCGTGGTACTTGTGATATTGATTTTGTTATATCCCGTATTTTTGTACGTTGGAATATTTTAAATTAGTTGCGACGAGTTATGGACAAGGCTATTTTTTTCCGACTTTGTTTTAAGGCGCAAGTTGCTTATGAATTTTATTGGTGTGGAAATATTAAGGAAAAATTTGGGGCTAGAAGTGGAAAAAAAATTATTTCATGAAATGGCCAAAGGGCCATGTGGCCGTGTGGCCATGTGGGCTCCCAACCATGGTTGGCCAATTACCTTATGCCATGAAATGGTACATGTGTTCATCTTATATATATATATATATATACAAGAGATGACCAAGCAAGAATAATTCATCTTTTAGACAACTCTAGAACTTGGAGAAAAATGGAGAACCATTCGGCCAAGGGGTTGGCCGAATATGGTCTCTCAAAATTGATCAAGGAAAATTATTTTCTTCTACTAATTGGAAGGTCCTCTATAACATGGAGTAGTTGTTGGAGCAAGCAAAGCGTTCATTCTTGCGAAACAAACTCTAGCCGAGTGAAGAAGTTGAGTGAAGAAGGTAAGGTTTAATCTTCATTTTCATAAGTTATGCATGGTTTGGGTATGTTGTGGAGTGTGTAAATGAATGAAATTCATGAAAGTATGGTGTTGATGTGGTAGCCGTGTGTGTTGTGTTGTGGCCGTGTATATGTTGTGTAGTGTAGGAGTGAAGAACTAATTTTATTTAGTATGTTTGGGATGTTGTGTTGTGGATTCTATGTTGTAAAATGAAGGTTTAATGATCCAAGTTGAAGTTATAATCGTGTGGGCTGATTTGGAAGATAATGTGATTTTAATATAGTTTCTTGAATTTATGAGAATGATGTTGTTAAAGTGTGGTTTGTTGGTGTAGTTTGTGAGTTTTGAAGAAAAGAAATGTATTGTTGTGGTTCATGGAAGTTGGAAGGTTTCGGGTGGCTTTGTATGTTGGTTGGGTTGTTTTGATCATTGTGCGGATTGTTTGAAATGTTCTTAAATCTTGATTTAATGGTCTCTGATTAGTACTTGAACTTGTGAGCGTTGATGTTAGCTTGAAAGTATGTAGAAGTTGAATCAACGTAATTGAATGCCGTCGAATTATGTAGAAAGGAGTTATTAATGTTAGAATGCGCTTGAAATTGATTATTGATATTGTCAATATGGTTGTTGGTATTGTTATTGAAGATTTGGCCGAGTTGAATTCTCGTGATGTTGAGTTTATAGGGGAAATGCCGCCCAAATTTTCGTAGATAAAGTGCTAGCTTGGAAAATGGATTCCTAAGTGCTCGTGAATAATGTTGTCAAGTCAACGACGTTATTGTAGATCTTGAGAGCGGAGACTTAAGTTTGGATTAGCTTAGGAAGCGGACGAGGTATGTAAAGCTTATCCTTCCTTTCGTTTGGCATGTCTTAGCCGTAAGTAAGATGTGATATGATATCTGCCATGGGGTAACTCCATTCTTAGGTCCCGAGCATGTTTTCGATTCTTATTTGCTTCTTGATGTTGACATTTCTCATATGGTCGGACTATGGTCCTTAAGTCTTATGTATGATTGAATTTCAAATGTTGCAAAAAGAATTTGTCTTAAAAGATCCTATGTCTAAAAATGTCCGTAACTTTCATAGACGGAACCGGATTGCTTTGATATGTTCGCAAATGATTCTATAACAAATAATGTCTCTAACTTTCATAGCGGTGGCTTGGTTTGATATTCTGTCCGTGGCCCCCGAGACTTTTCTATGTTTGGTTCGACGACTTTCGAAAGAACTTAATGTGACTATCGTCCTTAACCTCCGAGTATGATTACTTACTTATCGTCGGGTCCGTAATGATGTCTTATACGCATACGGTTACCCACGATTCTTGCTCGTGCGTATAGTTGTTACATCTTTCGCCCGAGTCCCGGTGTCGGTTATGTATCGTGCGCACTATGCTATATTCTGAAGTATGATGTGTTTTCCGAAGTATGATGTGATACGAAGTATGATGTGATACGAAGTATGATATGTTACGAAGTATGATGTGTTACGAAGTATGATGTGATACGAAGTATGATGTGATACGAAGTATGATGTGTTACGAAGTATGATGTGATACGGAGCATGATGTGTTCGAAGATATGCAATGTTCCGAAGTATGATGTGTTGTGGCGCCAAAGATGGGGTGGCGACCACGTTCTGTCCGTCGGGTCCCATTACGGACCGCATGTGATATATGATATGATAATATGATGACATGCTGATATGATGATTCTATTCACCGAGTCCCTCGCTGGGGCCCGTTTCGGTATATATATGTGATGGTATGATGGCTATACATGATGATTATATGATCTCATTTACCGAGTCCCCACTCGAGGGCCGGACACGTTATACGTGCATTTGTACAGATGATTATCTACTTATGTTTCTAAGTTCCATAATGAATTATGATATTGACACGTATGATTGTGTTTCAAAGGCAAAGCCTTATGATTTTCTATACTCCATATTTCGGGGCGTTTCCCGTATTTCATGCTTTACATGCTAATATTGGCCCACCCCTTTTTTTGGGGGGGCTTTTTCCACGGGGTGTATACGAGAGTGAAGATTTCAGGGGTTGGGGAGCTCCTTTTTCCCGGTCCCCGGTCGAGTATT
>NC_081342.1:34062027-34074961 GCF_029784015.1 Lycium ferocissimum | reverse complement strand
ACTTTTCAACACTTCAAACAACATGGAAGTACCATAAAACTCACCTTCTATAATGGAAGAATAATCCTTGAGCGGAAATACTCTTTCTTGCACCAAAACCCTAGTTCACTTCCATTGAAATTTCTTGGCTTGGATGAACGTTAATGTGTTTCATACACTTGATTTTGTTGGTTTGATGAAGTTGATCATAGATTTCTCTTGGGTTCTTGTGGATGAAGAGTGAAGAGGATTCTTAAGGTGTGGAGTGATAAAATGAAATGAATTAAATGAGAGAGAGGGTCCTTATATCATTTTAAAATCTGACCTGACACGAACATACGGACCAACATACGGTCGTATTTTATATCTTGACCGTATGTCCGGACCGTATGTTTGGTCCGGTGAAGACCCTCGAGTGGGCAGAACATACGGTTGAACATACGGTCCGTATGTTTTATACGGCCGTATGTTTGGCCGTATAATGCCTGACTTTTCGAAGTTCGTTCTCGTCGACTCGTTTGATCTCCAATCCTTATGGAACCTTCTTAACACTTGTTTAACACCTCAATATCAATCTAAGGGTCGTTATCAGTCTTCTCCAAAACATCATTAAGCCATCATTAACTTGACACTCGTAAATCTTACCCCACACACAACATATCCCTTGCTTTCATTAACAACTTCCTTCCCTTACTCACATGTCTTCGAAATATCGATTAGGATCATCAAATTCTATTTCTTAATAATCAAAACATTGTATACGTCATGCCCTTCGTTAGTCTATTCAGTATACGTTAGCGGGAAATTTCCAAGGTATAATAGTCGTGTAGCCATCTTTGGCTCAATTTATGATATTTCTGCATTCATGATTTAAACAAGTATTTCATTAAATTATTATGACATCTCATGATTTATAAAAGCTCATCACATTTCATGTTATATTTCAATCACGTTATGCCTAATGATGATTCAGCAAGCCATGTGGTTCGCTCGGTCACATACAGTAAGGCACCGAGTTCTGTGTTTTATTTAGGCCACGGTTCGGGGCGTGATAAGAGCCTTGTACTTGTTGTGTTAGTTTCGGCTAGTTCCTGCTATTACTAGTATTGCTATTCAGTTTATTTGATCGAATGGAAAGGATAATCGCACGAATGGTTAGAGGCATTTTGGTTGGACAATTGGGACGTTTGAAATGGTAAACCAATAATAAGGTTTGAACAAATTCGAGCTTTGGGGAGCATTTCGAAACTTGAGATGGGGGAATTTGAGCAAAGGCACCTTGGAAGAGATACGTGGGGATATTAGTAGGATTGTATATATGATACACTGGATTAGAGAGTACTCAATTTTAGAGTTAAATGAGTAAGGGAACCCTAGTGTGTATAGTGTGTGGCGTACTACTATATCCAGGATTGACTCGGCTAGTTTGCAAGACTTATGATTATACGGTATTCTATTGAGTGGGTTCGAGAAATGGTTACGGTGACGATGATTGTGATTTGATTGGAATTGGGAAATTAAGGAATAAGAAAGGTATAGTTGATCGAGAATCGGTAAGAATGAGGTACATCTTCAAAGTTACTTGGGTATATATAGATTGTGGTGTTATTTTCTTTCATAATTCAGGTGGGGGATGATTGTTGAGTAAGCTGAAGAAGGAAGTCTACAAAAAAGGAATAAATGATATGATGGATTAAGTGATATGACGAAGTTTCATGAGTTTTTGTGATTAGCGACTAGTGAGAAAAAAATTTCAGGTAACCGACATGTTAAGGTTTATAGGAAGTGGCTTGTATGATACACCGGTGGATAATTTTGTAACACACTACAGTGGATGAGTTTGTATGGTTTTAAGGGAAAGGATTTGTGAGAATTCCTATTATGTGAAGGCTAGAGTTATATTCTTGAGATGGGACCGTATTCGTGGTAAGTGTTTTATGTTACGAGTAATATTGACTGGATATCTTGGGTGAATACTTTTGGATATTAAGGACTCAGAAATAGTTGTGCTAGGTTGGCGCAAGAGGTTGCGAGATTTGATGCTTTCGGAAATGTTATGGGAATATCGAGGTATTATAATGGGAGGTTCGATGGTTAAAGGGTTATTATATGAGGCTACATGTCTTTGTGTCGAAAGTTTGGGGTTGTATCAGATTTGCGGATCGGGTAGAGGTTGAGAAAAATCTAAGGTTGCATTCGTAAGGTATAGTTCTTTGGTACCCAGTTGACAACTTGGATATGATTCAGCTTTTGGAGTCGAAAGAGACAGACATGATATATTATGCGTAAGGAAAGGATTAGAATTGGACGCCACCGGTGCGTAGCATGACTGTGGTTGGTTTCAAAATTTTGGAATCATTTCGAGTGGCTATTGATGGTATTCAGGGGTTGTGCATTGATTCCGATTCATTATTGTTGATTAGAACTTGATGGATTGTGTTCATATCTCTAGAAGAACTTACGGGTTCCCAGTGAATCACCTTCACGGATTCGGTGAGTTCGTTCAGATTTGACGTGTGATAGGTTTACAGAGCTTATTCAGGGTTTGGGGGTGGACTTGATGATATTTTACCAAGAGCAGCTACTCAGACAGAGGTGATGGTTTACATCGGTGCTTGGTAATGATGTGGCGAGGTACCCAGTGGCATGCTTCCTATTGTGACTTGAAAGTCTAAAATGACTTAGAACTAGCAAGGTCGACTATGAGTGAGATCTGCTTGATGGAATTGTTTAGAGTTGCTCTGATAAAGCAAGAGTTCTTTTCTGGCTAGAGTAAATCATGGTTTTGGATGGGTGTCCTGTGTTTCTACAAAATCGTGGTGAGAAGAATGGCCTTTGAAAGTGTGAAAGAAAGGTTAGTGGAATCAAGGTATTATACCAATTCAGAGTGGGCTACGATTGTGTTTGTGTCTAAAGGTTTGTGCTATTTTTTGAAATGTTTGTGAGACCTATTGATCTCTTTCAGAGGTATGGTTATGTCGAATCAAAGAATTCCGGTAAGAGCAACTCTTTTATTCGGGGACCAGTTGTGAGAGTAGTTCGAGTATAGAATTATGGAAAGTGGTTTTTTTTAGCTAAGTTAGAGGAAATTTGACTGATAAGGTGAGAGGGTAGTGATTGTGGCATACTTCGTGCCATGGAGGCTTCCGTGTTGTTATGATAATGATTCCTTGGTTACCGTCAGCGTTCATACTCTCTTTCTTCGTTCGAGGACAAACGATTATTTAATTAGTATATGATGTAATGACCCGTTCGGTAGTTATAGCGATTATGACCCATTGAACCCCGTTGACCCTTCCTCGAGCCCTATGAGTATAATTTGACCTGAGGGGATAGGTGGCATGATTTTCGAGGTCATCAAGCGAGTTCCAGTGTGACTTTTAAAAAATTTGAGCCATTAAGTGAAAAGCATTTGACCAATAGTTGACTTTTGGGTAGATGGACCTTTTTCGGAAATTTGTCAATTTCGAGAGGTCTAGATGATCGTTTATGACTTAGTGGGATGCTCGGTTCGGTTCCAAAGGTAACTGGGAGCGTTTTGGGACTTGGGTTGGAGAGTTGGCTTAAGGCCATTGGGGGTTGACTTGGTCAAATAGATCTCCATTGGGAATTCTGAGGCCATAGGTGAGTTCGTAATGCGTTTTTTTATGTGTTTGCATGTTTATTTTGTATTTGTGGGGCCTCGGGTGGTAGTCGAAATTCGAGTGGAGATTGGTCAAAAACTAATATTTTTCTGGTGCCTAGTGTGTGCGATAGCGGTTCCCTGACCGTCGTAACCATTGTGCACTATAGTCGTTCCCTGACCGTCGTAGCCATTGCGAGCTATACTCATTCCCTGACTGCCGTAGCCGTTGTGCATTGTAGCCTTTATCCGATGTGCCATAGCCATTGTGCGTTTATGCGATTACATAGTGAGGTCATTGTAGCCTTTGTGCATTGCCATAGTTTCCTCGAACGCCATAGCCGTTGTGCGCGGTAGCCATTCCCTAACCGTCATAGCCGTTGACGGGCAAATTTTTCTCTACTTCTTAAGTTAAAACCCCTAAACCCTTATCACTTTATTACATCATTTCTTAAGCATTTTTGGGCCGATTTTGAGAGAATTTGATCAGATTCTTCATAGAGGTAAGATCCTTGGCCTTAGAATTCATTACTTTCCTTTCTTAATCATTAATCCATGCTAGAATCAAAGAGGAAAAGTGGGTTTTATGAGAAATTCTTAAAATGGATTTTAGACTTCCTAAGCAGAAATTGTTGATGAAATTGGTTAGTATAACCCTAGAACCTGATATATTCATTGTTGTTAAGCTGATACCTTCCATTATTAGAGGTCAATTTGTGGATTGAAAAGTTAAGGTTCATACCCAAATTTGGGGGTTTCACTTAAAATCCGAATTTAGCTTAATCTTGATTTAATCTAGCAATTAATTAGTGGGTTTTGATCATCTAGACTTGAATTGCATATTCCACCATAGAATTTACCATTTTACCCTTGTGGGCACATTTCCCCAACTATCATTGGTTGGATTTGACCTAATTTAGAAGCATAGCAATATGGGTATTGTTCTTCATGGTTTCTAATCTAGATTACATTTATAACTAGACATTGTGTATTTGGAGGCACTACGAAAGGGCAAGGCAAAGGTGTGGTTGTTCGTGGCTCCTGTTAGGTATTCCAGGTAGGTTACGGCTTACCTTATGGTTAGACTTCTGTTAGTAAAGCATATGTAGAGTTAGTAATTGTCGGAGACAGCATGTTACGCCTTCGAGTATGAAGTTAGGAAGGATTCTTAGGTTTGTATTGTTGTTGACTATGGCTTGTTTCCTTATTGTGATTTGTTGGCTTGTCGCCACGTGATTGATTCTTGAGTTGATGGTTAGTGTTTGCCTTATGATTTGGAGAGCGTATTTATTATAGTTGAGATTGTATAAAGGGAAAGAAAAGTTATCATATTGATAGTGTGATTGAGATATGTGTCCATGAGTGGAATGATTGATTCTTATACTCTTGTTGGCGTTGTTATCATGCATACACTCATTTAGTTGGCGTTGTTATCATACGTACACTCATTATACTTATATTGGGAATATATGCTTAGTCGTCTTATCATGTTTGAGATATGGCTATCCCTCATTGGTATTATCTCGGACAGAGGAAAGAACTTGACCTGTTATTGATATCGAGATATGTGTCCATGTATGGCACGATTGATTAGATATGTTGTCTTCATTCATTGATATTATGTAGTGTACTCAATCTCATCTTTCATGATACCCTGATATTAATACTTAGTGACTTATTCATGATTGTTAAATCGTATCTCGCAGTTTTTGGTTATTGACTTGTGAAGAGGAAGGAATTGAAATTGGGATATGTGTCCAGGTGTGGCACGGTTGTCATTGATATACTCTTGTTGGAATTGATATCATGCATGCATTCATACTAATATATTTGGATAGGGTTGGGCACCGCAACACACACATATATGTACATTTATTAGATCGGGTTGCACATACCGTAACACTGACTGGGATCGGGTTGCACGTTCTACAACACTAACTTGGATCGTGTTGTGTGCTGTAGTAGGTACATGGACTTCGCGGGTCCCTAATGGGTCATGACTGTCTGAGTGTAGACATTTCCCGCCCGAAGCGTGTGTATATCATTGCATTGCATTGCATTCATATTTCATTCACTCATACATCTGAATTTTCGGTAGTGGTTATTTATTGTACCATACAGTGTTCGTGATTATTGACTTCCTAGTTAGCTACTGATATGAGATTGCCGTCTGCCTGATTAATATATATTTGAAAATTGATCCAATTTGAGGAGTAGAGATGTTCTCCTAGGTTGAGACTTGAGGATCTGGAGTGACATTGTTAGATGTGCTAGTGTTTATGGTTATTCTGTGGAGCGTGGAAAAACTTGGAAAGACTTGTGTTTAGGTGCTTCACCATAGGCTATGATTTGGTTATTTATCCTTATGTACTTGAGTTGTTATTCTTGGACTGTGTGGTGTGTATAACTCATTGTGAGCATATCTATTCTTCAGTCTCTTTCTTTATATATATTAACTAACTATTGTCGGCCTATGATGCCTACTCAGTACATGTTGTTTGTACTGATGCAACCATGCTACACTCCTTTTCGGGGTGTAGAATTTGAGACAGGTTCCGCTTCTACTTCAGAGACTGATTTCCGAGGCCTGGCTTGTGAGTATCGTGGGAGAGCATCTGACAAGTCGCTGGCCAGATACTCCTCTATCCATGTCTTTATTTTTTTTCCATTCAGACAGATGTGTTTAGTATTTTGACTTGTATATTCTAGACATTACTTAGTTGCTCTTGCACGAGTCAGACTAGTTCCTTGGGGATTTTATTATATTCCGCACTTATGATTATTTATGAGTTCAGGCTTCTACTTATTCTGCTCTATTTACTTTATTATGGTTTAAATTGATGAATTGGGAAAGGGTTGCCTACCGAGGTGGGAAATGATAGGTGCCCATGCAACTTAGTGAAATTGGATTATGACAGCACCCACATTATCCCCCCTGGTGGGCGAACCCTTCCCCTAAGCACAACCAAATGAAAACAACAATTCTATTAAAAGACTTAATTTATAACATTGCGGAATATTAAAAGTGTTACAACCCCAAAACCTGGTCTAAACTTGTACAAAAGCTTCTAAAAGAATATGCAATATCTAAACACTAAAATTTCAAGATTCTAGGGAATAAGATAAGGTGTTGTCTATATGGAAGGGAACAATCTTTTGAATAGCATAACAGAGGATTCTGGGCTGCAGGTCTGGCTATTAGCTCACCCAAAGTTCCTAATGCATAGCCTTAGGATCAGTCACGAGGTCTCGAACAAACCTGAATCAACTCTGCACCCCATAAAAAGGGTGCAGCAATGTTACACCTCGGAAAAATTTTGTGTCGTCGCATGATAGATAGACTAACGAAGGTCACGAAGTATACGATGTTTCAATAAGTAATAAATAGCATTTGATGATCCTAATTAAGATTCCAAAGACATTGGAAGTGAGAGGAGAAAGATCCTTAAGGAAGGCAAAGCTTATGTCGTGTTTTGGAAAAGTTCCGTAAAGTACCGAGCTAATGTTGACTTAATGATGTCTTAAGGATGAGTTATAACGATCCTTAGATTGGTAATGAAGTGTTAAACAAGTGTCAAGAAGGTTCCATAAGGATGGGAGATCAAACGAACGATGGAAATCATTTCAGGGAAATGGGGTTATACGACCGACTTATACGGTCCGTATAACATTATACAGTCCGTATAAGGGTCCGTATAACACCCAACAGAATTGGTGTTTTGCCTGATGGTGAACCACGGCCACTTATACGGACCGTACAATCTTATACAGACCGTATAAGTGTCCGTGGAAGTCCCGACGGGCTGAGTTAAGTTTAATTATATAAATGTGTTCCCACTTCATTAATTTCATTTCCCACACTTCTTCATCTCTCTCAAGACCTCTAGAAGGTTCCACATACTTCACCTTCAAGAATACAAAGGAAATCAAAGGTTTATATCATAAATCCAAGAGAATCAAGTGCAAGAAACTCATTAAGGTTCATCTAAGACAAGAAATTTCATTGGAAGTGAACTAGGGTTTTGGCTCAAGTGAAGTATTTCCACTCAAGACTCGTTCCCATACTATCTAAGGTAAGTTTTATGATCATTACATGTTGTTTAAGGTATTGAGAGGTTGAAAGACTTAGATTATGAAAGGAGATAGAAAATGGATTACAAAGGTGAGAATAATGGCATTTTGAGTAGTAGCTTGGAATGAGTCATGATTCTTGATATGTTGTTATTATAATTATGTTATGAATGATATTAAGAACATGGGATAAACGTTATATGTGAGTAAATGTAATGGGGTACTATGACCATGGTTATGGATGATGTGAAATGAAATTGGAGAATATGGATAATATAGGTGTATGAAGATTGTTGCTTATGATGTTGTGAATGTTATTATAGACGTTTGGGAGTTGATATACGATACGAGGAAAGTTATATAAACAAAGGAAATGCTTTCCAATTTTCTCTAGCTTTAGTCAAAGTATGCTAAGCTATCGATTATCTAATGTTAGAAATGTCACGACCCATCCTGAGGGCCGCGACGAGCACCCACCCCTTAACATACTTATACATCACCTTCTAGGTGAGCCACGTAATTATATCATGCTTTTCATTCATCATTCTGATCTCATTGAGCAACAACATATCTATATCATCAATAACATCTATGCCCATATAAATGTACATGCGCCAATGAGGCGATCAAACAACATCCCAAAATATAGGCCGGCAAGGTCAACATATCTAACCATATACACAATGTCCTACGAGCCTCTAAGAAGGGTACATCATATCATAACATATGGGCGGGACGGGACCCCACCATGCCCATGAATATATACACAAAAGAATCTATACCAAAAGTGCGGCTACGAATGAGATGGAGCTGCGCTATGTAGTCCCCCGAGAAAATACGGCTACGGATCAAGTACATGCCGCTGGCCACCGCGGGCATGACGCGGCATCCACAAACAAAAGGACGTCGTACGAAGAATGTGCGAGTATGTAAAGCATGATCAATATCAATATGGAAGCATAATGGATCACATATGAAATAACATAAGATGGGGGAGAATAGCATCATCGTCATAGCACTTACCTGCTTTCCATAGGGACGTTCCATTTTTATTGCGTACTCGCGTACATACATTCGTGTCCTTGCTCATTTACCTTTCGTATCTATTTTCATATTCGTATTCATATCTCCTTCATACTCATGCTTATATCATATACATTGCATATTCATAGCCCTTACTTGGCACTCACATGGTCTTAACGTATTCATACTCTAATTGATGCCATATACGTGGCATAGTCGTACTCATATAGATGTCGTATACTTAGCTTATTTGTACTCATATAGATGTCATATACATAGCTTTTTATATAGCGTACCCGACCACGAAGGTTCGGTGTTTCACGTACCTGGCCCTACCAAGGCTCAGTGCCTGGTCCTACTAAGGCTCAGGGTTGTTCGTACCTGGCCCTACCAAGGCTCAGTGTTATTCGTACCCAACTGCAGTGGTGTGCGCGCGTCGTCATATATAGATATACATTATATACATATTCATTATATTCTACCCGGCCATATAGGCTCGGGGTTCACAATAGCCTCTCATGGGCATACATACATATTCATTATATTCTACCCGGCCATATAGGCTCGGGGTTCGCAATAGCCTCTCATGGTCACACATACATATTCATTATATTCTACCCGACCATATAGGCTCGGGGTTCGCAATAGTCTCTCATGGGCACACATACATATTCATTATATTCTACCCGACCATATAGGCTCGGGGTTCGCAATAGCCTCTCATGGGCATACATACATATAAACTCATACCTATCTTTAGCCTTTCTACTATCATCATTCATTACCTTCTGTCCTTAGAGTATTACTCGTCGTATAAGGAACTTAGTACAATCATATTATTTGAGCGTCATTAGCTTAATAGCTTCTCGAGCTAGGATCATTAGAGAGTATCATGAACTCGTAAGAAGATGAACATTTGGCCAAAGAACCATGCCTTATGAAAGAAGGGTTAGCCTTACATACCTTTCCGTGCAACTATTCTATCACTTGTACGTCCTTCTTCAAGACTCACGTTTCTACCTTCATTGAAGTGCATACGCATATTAGATAATGGATAGCTTTAGCATTCATAACTAATTCTAGGGAAAATCGGACAGCATCTCCTTTATTTATACTACTTCCCTCGTATTACATATCAACTCCCAACATCAATAATAACATCCATAATATCATCACAATAGCCTTTAGCCAACTACATTACTCTTACTTCACAATTCACTTCAATTCATCTATATTCATAGTCATATCTTGACAATACGTTCATTCACATACAACGTCGATTCCATACTCCCAATACCATTTATAACATGATTATATTCATAAAGCATCAAGAATCATAACTCGTTCCAAACACTTTCTCAAAAGTGATACTATTCACACATTCATGACCCATTTCTTATATTCTTTTGTAATCCAAGTTTTTCAACTTCCAAATACTTTAAACAACGTGGAAACATCATAAAACTCTCCATAGATGTTGTAGGATTGAACCTCGGTGGCATATACCTCACTTGAGCAAAACCCTAGATTTTCCTTCACTTGAATCCCTTGTCTTTGATAAACTTTAATGGATTCTCTTACTTTGATTCACTTGTTTTGATGATAAGAACCTTTTATTTCCTTTGGATTCTTGTTCATGAAATATATATTAAGCCCTAGAGACTTTAGAGAGAAGTGGAGAGATGTTGGAAATGAAATAATGAAGTTGGAAACACATTTAAAGACTTGAAACATTTCAGCCCGTCGGGTGTTCCACGGACTGTTCCACGGTCCGTGGAACCCAGTGTTGTCCGTGAAGCTGGTCGTGGTTCATGACCAGCCGTTTCCTTCTCTGTGGCAGTCCATGGACCCGCATCCACGGTCCGTGGAACACAATGCTGGCCGTGGAACCCAGCCGTGAAACTCACTGCTTCACCAAGTTTGATCCCGTCGTCTCGTTTGATCTCTTGGCAACTTTCTCGTCTAACATCGAATGTCTTTCAAATCTTATTTAGAATCATCAAATGCTATTTCTTACTTATGGAAACATCGTATACTTCGTATTCCTCATTAGCCTACTCGCTGTGCATCAACGAAAAATTTTTCGAGGTGTAACAAGAACAAACTCTATTGAAGGTAGAAACGAGAACATTGGAGGCGAACGTTCAAGCGATAGCGTAGCTAAACGAAAAGGAATGTAAGGCTAGTCCCTTCTTTCTAAGGAATGACTCCCATGGCATGAATCCTCCTATTTTTCCCATGACTTTCATACATCCCGGCAATTATGAGTCTATGACTATAAAGAGCTTCACATGAGATAGAGAAACGAAATATGTTATGAGCATGATAGTGATGATGACGAGTTAAGCCTAAAGATTCTAAAGCTAATAATTCTAGCTATAATCCATTGATGTTGTTTATTGTATATACTCACCTTATATGCTAATTCCTTCAAGGTGAGGCAGAATGTTTTGAATGCTCCATAATGAAATCGGGGGTTCACGACCTTATGTCACCCGGATAAAGTATAGTTGTCTTTGAGTTCCTATGCATGCATTATGATGAGTACATGATGATGATATTACATTGCGCCTATATGGTCGGGCAAACACCGCTAAGGCGGGCAGCGTATACACCATGTCTAGATGGCATGGGCAGACACCACTAGTGGGCGGCATGAGATGGTTACCCCGGACGCGGGAGCCCTGGACGCAAGCTAATGATGATCACACCACCTATATGGTCGGGCAGCTTATACATAGATCTGCATACATGATATGATGATATTTATGAAGTAAGTCAGCATGCATTACTTCTATCATGATTGGCAGTCAGTTACAGGTTGTTCTCCATTTGAGGTCTCCCTATTTCATTGATGTATCGTTATTATTTATGCCTTACATACTCAGTACAATATTCGTGCGGCGTCCTTTTTCCTTGGACAACGTGTTCATGCCTGGTAGACGAGGAGGTGATCTAGATTCATAGAGGTTTGTCGGCATACTTTGAGAGCACTCCATTGTTCCGAAGGTGCCATTGCTTATTATTTTGTGTATATAATTTTGGGCACGATGGGGTCCTGTCACGTCCATATGTCTAGTACTCTAGTAGAGGCTCGTAGATACGTATGTATGGGTAGTATGGTCTCACGATGTCCTTATTTGCACATATGTATTATTTTGCTAGCCTAAGGGCTTATGTATATAAAGGTAAATATGTTTCAAAATGAAAATGGTTTTCCTATGATTATGAGCATGAGATTAATGAATGAACGCAGGATGAGTACGATGACTAATAGAATGAGTGGTGCTCGGTGGTTAGCTCCGGGTACCTGTCATGGCCCCTAGTCGGGTTGTGACAAGAAAGAGTAGTATGAGCAAAAAACTAGTACTCGTAGGCAACATAGGCCTTTGTGAGCTCGGGGTAGAGAAGGCTGGTTCCATCTTAATCTAAGGTATGTTATCACTTCCTATCATTGTAGAGAAGATCGTAGGGGTGGTATTAGTATGTTTATAGTGTAGGAATCACGAAACGGTGATCAGAAGCCATGATTATGAGTTATTCAGCTTATTGTTGGTTGTTTGAGTTGTGTATTGGGCAGCCTAGGTTGTATTTTGTTGTGGTGGAGTTCGAAGGGAAAAAAGGTGTGGAGAAACATCTTATAGTTGTTGTATAGCGAGCTTGTTGCTCATCGTATAGTTTGTATGCATTATTGTTGGTTGATTCGAGTATTGTAACCGCATCTTGTAGATTAAGCTTATAGAGGGACCGTTGGTTTGTTGTAGTGTTAGAGGGTTGGTAAGCGAGGTATGTAATGTCTATATCATTATCGTTTCTTGGGAATGAATCCTTACTCTATGCTTTCCTTCCTAAATGAGCTTCAATAGAATGAAATGTCATAAATCCTCTATTCGTATGTTTGATATTCATTTGGTTCCTTTCATGTGGTGTTCTTTGTCACGACCCAACCTCGTAGGCCGTGACTAGTGCCCGAGCTGGGCACTCGTACACACTCATTAATCAGCATCGGCATACAAATACTTACACATATACAAAGATCATACGTAGTCTCCAAATCGTCGCATGTACAAATATATATATATCGGAAGCCGCGAGGCTATCATAAAGCACGAGCGTCCCAAAATATATACAACGCAAGCCGACAAGGCCGCACGGCGAATGGGACCGCCCCGAACAAACACAGCCGAACGAGTAACTAATCACAACCCACATATTGTCTAGGGCCTCAAAAGTAACAAC
>NC_081342.1:34052576-34061927 GCF_029784015.1 Lycium ferocissimum | reverse complement strand
TGCGGGGTTATTTTGGATAGTCGGTAAAACAAAGGAAACTTCTGTAAAAATTTTTAAAATTATATAAATTTGAAACACGACCTTGTCGGCTTCGTGTTATATACGGATGTGTTTGATATAATCTGAGGCAGTGTTTGATAATTGTGTCTGTATAAGCCATCCGTGTGTAACTCTGTTTGATAGATGCGTTGGGTGTCCAGATAGGGCATTAGTCACGGCCTACGGGGTTGGGTCGTGACATTAATCTTTTGGCTATCTACCCGAATACCATCGGCTGAAACAATGTGCCCCAGAAATGTCACTGAGTTCAACCAAAACTCACACTTAGAAAATTTTGCGAACAACTCTCGAGTTTGAAGAACTCTAAGGACGGTACGCAAATGATCCGCGTGTTCTACCTCGGATCTAGAATACACCAAGATATCGTCAATGAATACAATCACAAATAAATCTAGGAAGGGCCTGAACACATCGTTCATCAAATCCATAAATACGCTTAGGTGCATTAGTTAGCCCAAAATGACATTACGCGAAACTCAAAATGGCCATATCTTGTTACGAAGGTCATGTCTTAGGGATATCTTTCTCCCTAACTCTCACTTGATGATACTAGGACCTCAAATCTATCTTTGAAAACCATTTGGCACCTTGTAATTGATCAAATAAGTCATCAATTCTCGGAAGAGGATATTTATTCTTAATCGTCACCTTATTCAATTGCCGATAGTCAATGCACATTTGCAAGGAGCCATCTTTCTTTTGGACAAACAATACAGGTGCTCCCCACGGGGATGAACTAGAACTAATAAAGCCTTTCTCAAGCAAGTCTTTCAATTGCTCCTTCAACTCTTTCAATTTTGCGGGGGCCATTCTATAAGGTGGAATGGATATAGGCTTGGTGTCTAGCAACACATCAATAGCAAAATCAATCTCCCGCTCGGGAGAGAGGCTCAGCTCTTCCGGGAATACATCCGGAAACTCGTTCACTACAGGAACTGACTGAAGAGTTAGCGGTTCAGCTTCTACATCTTGAACCCGCACTAGATAATGAATGCAACCTTTTGTCATTATTTTCTTTGCTTTAAGATAGGAAATAAACCTACCTTTTTGTGACGCAGTATTCCCTTTCCATTCTAAAACTGGTTCTCCTGGAAATTGGAAGCGAACCATTTTCATTCTACAATCAACATTGACATAGAAAGAAGCCAACCAATTCATGCCCATAATAACATCAAAATCCACCATTTTTAACTCATGTAAATCAATCATAGTACGACGGTCACAAATCACAACTATGCAGTTTCTATATATTCGGCTAGCTATTACCGATTCACCAACAGGTGTAGACACCTCAAAAGGTTTGATCGACTCCGTTTGACTCTAAACCGACCCGCAATATATGGAGTAACATATGACAATGTGGAGCCCAGATCTATCAAAGCATATACATCAAGAGAAAATACCAATAATATACCTGTAACAACATCAGGAGAAGACTCAAGATATTGGCGTCCAGCCAAAGCATAAATACGGTGCTGAGGACCGCTAGAACTGGGGACTCTCCCTCGCCTCTACCATGGCCGATTGGCGCATGTGAACACGACCCATACAGGGCGTATAGATGATGAAGATCCGGCTACCTCCCACGAAGGCCGGGTCCTACCTCTACCACCGGCGAGGGGCAATCACACATAATATGGCCCGGCCGACACGAATAGCAAACATACGAACCCAATCCAAGACCGACCCTAATGTAACTTCTCGCACTGGAAACATCATGGCATGGGTGGTCTCGCCTGACCCAAATCACCCCTAAACTGAGATCCCGAAAAGCTCTGACTCGATCCGGAATGAGTACATCTATCAAATCTTTGGCCTGAAAATCGTGGAGCGCACTAGTCATAGAATGGCCTGAATGCCTCAAAAACGGCTGTCTGTGCCCGCCTCTATACTCACTCATCGGACTCAAAGATCTAGCCCTCTTGTTATACCCTCTATCATGCTCACGCTCACTTCTTTGTTGTTGTAGACTTTCTTCTAAATTCTGACCATGGGCCTGAATGCATGAAATATCCATGTTGTCCTGAAGGGACGCAGTCAAGTACCTATCCATCAAATGTGGCCCTAGGTGCTTCACAAATCAGTACACTCGGTCACCCGTATCTGTCACCATGGCCGAAGCATACCTAGCCAAAGAATTGTAGTGGAGACTATACTCTAAAGCACTCATGCTTCCTTGCCTAAAATTCAAGAACTTATCGGCTCTAGCTCGCCAAACTTCTGGAGGCAGGTAATGTTGGAGAAAAGCATCTACAAATTCTTGCCATACCGGGGGAGAAGCATTGGCTCCCCGTGAAGCCATCCAAATCGTGTACCAATGAACCGCAACATCCCTCAATCTATAGGATGCTAACTACACCGATTCGGTGTCCGAAGCATGTATCAACCGAAGTGTCCTCAACATACCCTCAATAAAGTTCTGAGGGTCCTCATCCGGCTTTGATCCAAAGAATTCTGGAGGGTTCAAGCTAATAAAATCACGGGCCCTTGCACTAACCGCCCTATCACCTTGCCCTGTACCTTGCCGCTGAGTCTGGGCAGCAACCAATTGAGTAAGCAAATGAATGGCCTCTTTTACATCTTGGCCTGAAGCATCCGGTGGAGGAACTGGAGGTGCTGGAGCTGGGGCTGAGGCTCCCTCACGCTCCCCAGAAATAGGCACTAAATGGGAGGACTGAGATTGAGCCGCATTCTAGGACTCACTTTCCTCTACAACTGTTGGCGGTGCTCTTTCAACCCGCATTTCTACCACTGTCTTGCCCTTTCGGGCTGCCGTACTCTTTCTCTTTACAGGCATCTCTGAAATACATAACACACGGTTAAGAAAAAAAAAGTTCTTATGTCATAGCTCTATCGCACGATCTCATGAAGAAAGAAGGTCATTCATTCCTAAAATGTCCGCAGCCTCTTGTTTATAAGTATGGCACGCAACACACCCATAACCAAGACTCTACTAGACACGGCTCGTAGACACACCCTAGGACAGAACTGCTCTGATACCACTTTTGTCACGACCCAATCGGGGGGCCGCGACTGGCACCCGGTGCTAACCCACCCAGGCACCTCTTATCATACTTTCACATTTACATCTAGGTGAGCCACATAGTTAATTCATACTTTCCATCCATTATTCATACTAATCCCATTAGACAACGATACATACATATATCACCATCAATAACAATGCCCATATACATGTACATAAGCCGACGAGGCTAACAAAATGTTATCCAAAATATAAGCCGACAAGGCCAAACACATCTAACCATATACACATGTCTACGAGCCTCTAAGGAGAGTATGTCATATCATATAGGCGGGACAGGACCCCGCCATGCCCATAAATATATACACAAAAGAATAAATATAAGAAAGTCAGTAACTCTAAATGAAATGGAGCTCCGCTATGTAGTCCCTGAGTAATAAAGCTATGGATCAAGCCTATCTCCCGGCCTTCGCCGGTATAACGCGAGGTCCACAAACAAAAGGACGTCAGTACGAAGAATGTACTGAGTATGTAAAGCATGATCAACATCATTATGAAAGCATAATAGACAACATAAGAAATAGCATAGGATGGGAGATAATAGTATCATCGTTATAAACACTTATTTGCTTTTCATAGGGACTTCCCATTTCTAATGCGTGATTATGTACATACATCCATATCCGTATCCAAATCGTTTGCATTCCATATCCATATTTGTAGTCATATTTCCATTCATACTCGTATTCATTTACATATTCATATCATATACATAGCATACCCGACCATGAAGGTTCGGTGTTTCACATACTTGGCCCTACCAAGGCTCAGGGTTATCCGTACCCAACTGTAGTGGTGCATATGCATTATATATATATTCTACCCGGCCTTATAAGCTCGGGGTTTCATAATAGCCATACATAGGCACATATACATAAAAGCCCATAAGCATATTTAGCATCATTACTATCGTCTTTCATTACATCTATCCCTAGAGGATTACTCATTATAGGAGGAATTTAGTACAATCTTAACATATCGAGAATCATGAGCTTAGCAACTCTTAAAGATATAATCATTTGGAGGACATCATAGGCTTATAGAAGATTAGATGTTTGGCCAAGGAACCATGCCTTATGAAAGAAGGGTTAGCCTTACATACCTTTCCGTTCAACTATACTATCACTTGCACGTTCTCCTTCAATGCTCACGTTTCTACCTTTATTAGAGTTATACTATCATTAGAAAATCGATAGCTTAGCATACATGACTAAAGCTAGAGAAAATTGGACAGCATCTTCTTTATTTATACGACTTCCTCCATATCATATATCAACTCCCAAACATCAATAATAATATTCACAACATCATAACAATGATCTTTATTCATCTACATTATCCTTACTTCTCAATTCACTTCCAATCATCCATATCCATGGTCATAGCACACTACTACATTTGCTCATGTACAATGTATATCTCATGTTCTCAATATCATTTATAACATCATTATAATCATAACATATCAAGAATCATTACTCAACCCAAGCTACTACTCACAAACATCACTATTCTCACATTCAAGACCCATTTTCTATTTTCTTCTACAATCCAAGTGTTTCAATGTCTCAATACCTTAAAAAATATGAAAATACCATAAAACTTACCTTAGATGGTGTAGGAATAAGCCTTGGGTGGAAATACTTCACTTGAGCCAAAACCCTAGTTCACCTCCAATGAAATTTCTTGACTTGGATGATCTCTAATGAGTTTCTTACACTTGATTCTCTTGGTTTGATGAAGTTGATCATAAATTTCTCTTGATTTCTTATGGATTAAGGGTGGAGAGGGTTCTAGAGAGTTCTTGAAGTGTTGAGTGAAAAATGAGATGAAATAACGAACTTGGTCCCCTTTTTAATAACTTAAAAATCTGATCCATAGGGGAAATATACGGACACTTATATGATCCGTATAAACTTATACGGTCCGTATAAGTGACCGTATAATCCCATCAGTGAGGGACCTTCACTGTGACGATTTTGCGGACCATTATACGGACCGTATAATCGACCGTATAACTCATCTTTTCTCTGATCTTTTTCTCGTCACTTTTTTTGATCTCCATTCCTTATGGAACCTTCTTGATACTTGTTTAACACCTCATTAAAAATTTAAGGGACGTTATAACTCTTCTCCAAAGCATCATTAAATCATCATTAACTAGTTACTCATAAATCCTTTCCGATACATATCGTATGTCTTGCCTTCTCTTGGCAAACTTTCTCCTCTTACCTCGAATGTCTTTGAAATCTTAATTAGGGTCATCAAATGCCTTTGCTTATTTATTGAAATATCGAATACTTTGTGTCCTTCGTTAGTCTATTCACTGTGCATCAACGGGAAATTTTCTGAGGTGTAACAGCCATGGTCTCTGTCGTTTCTCTTCTGAAGACCTTGGGCAAGTTTGATTCAATCTAGGTCATTGTTAATAGATTGAATAAGTCTGCCCATTGCATACCGGTTCAAGTTACCTACCTTTTGCTTAGAAGTTGGCCCAAATTTATATCCATGAGATTGTTCATTTGCATAGGGTCCTTATTTTGATCACTTTTTATAGAGGCACTTAGTTTACGTCCCGATTTTGTTCATTTGCATAGGGTCCTTATTTCGATCACTTTTTATAGAGGCACTTAGTTTACGTCCCGATTTTGGAGGATTTTTGCTTGGTTGGGTACTCGATGGATCTCGATGACTTTTCACCCTCGGACAGTGGTCCGTCCGGCGTATGATTTAGTTTCTCGAGGATATGCTCCATGCTTGTGTGATTGACTTTGGTGGTCATTGGGATTCGTTCCTACCATTGGCAGAGTTTGCTTATAATAATAGTTATCACTCGAGTATTGATATGGCTCCATATGAGGCTATGTATGTGAGGATATATAGATCTCCTATTGGGTGGTTTGATGCATTTGAGGTAAGGCCATGGGGCATTAACCTTTGGTGATTCAGGATAAGCTCTTAGCAGCTCAGAGTATACAGAAGGAGTATGCGGACCGGAAGGTCCGAGATCTTGAGTTCATGGTTGGGGAGCAGGTTTTGTTGAAGGTATCACCCATGAAGGGTGTGATGAGGTTTGGGAAGAAGGGCAAGCTCAGTCCTAGGTTCATTGGTCCGTTTGAGATTCTTGATCGTGTAAGGGAGGTAGCCTATGAATTGGCTTTGCCTCTAGATTTGTCTAGCATTCATCCAGTGTTTCATGTTTGTATTTTGAAGAAATATCATGGCAATGGTTCTTTCATCATTCGTTGGGATTCAGTCTTGTTGGATGAGAACTTGCCTTATGAGGAGAAGCCTATTGCGATTTTAGACAGAGAGGTTCGTAAGATAAGGTCTAAGGAGATAGTGTTTGAGATGGTTCAGTGGAAGAATCGTCCTATTGAGAAAGCTACTTAGGAGACTTGAGTCTGATATACGTAATAAGTGTCCCTAGCTTTTCACTGAATCAGGTACCTTTCCCCTTGTTTCCTTTCCTTGTCCGTTCGGGGATGAACGGTTGTTTAATTGGTATCTGATGTAATGACCCGCTAGGTCATTATATGCTTTTTGACCATTTTACCCCTGCTAGTTCCTTTTCGAGACTAGGAGTGAGTCAAGTGATAACTTGAGGAGCTAGAAATCTGAAATAAAGGCCTTTAATTATATTTGTGCACTTGTTTGAAAACTTGACTTATTTCCGTCGGGGGGTTGATTTAGTAAATTAGACCTCCGTTATGAATTTCGAGGCCACAGGTGAGTCTATAGTGTGTTGTTACATATGTGTGCTTGTTTGGTTTGTGTCTGTAGGGCCTCGGATTGAAGTTGGGATTTTGAGTGAAAATCTGGTAGAAAACCAGAGGTCACTGGTTGGATGCGACCGCTGAAGCGGGCGGAGAGGCCACTGCAGTTAGTCCGCCATAGCGAACAGCTGGTTGCCGCCTGGAGAATTCGGGTTTAATGAGGTCCGCCATAGCGGTGGGATTTTTCGCTCAAGTGAGACCATTGCAGCAAAGCTATGACAGTTGCAGCAGTCGACGGGAGACAGAAGCCCACTTTTATATTAAAATTTTTTAAGTCATTCACCACATAACATCAAAATAATTCCTAAGAAAGTGAGAGGCGATTTTCTAAGGCTAGGGTGAAGTTCCTCCTTGAAGGTAAGTTCTAACCTTTATGTAAATCATTTCCCTTCCTTCTTCAAGTCCCATGACTAGCCTAAGGTCCATTAATGGTGGATGAAGGCCCTAGAACCCTATAACTGATAAACCCTTGAATAAAATATGGAATGTTGATTTTACTACCGTTGCATCACCTAGGAGTGTAGATTATCACTTTCTAGGATGAGAATTTCATTAATAATGATGAGAATGGTGTATTGAGACTTAGGGTTCCAATAAAAATGGAAGATTTAGCCTAAAAACTGATTGAAAATGGTTGAAGTAATTATAGAACCCACAAATTATTATAGCATGATTGTTGGAATTGATTTTAGGATGAATTCATACCTAATGATAGTTCACCCATTGAAAAAGGGTAGAAGTAGGGGAGTTTTCTTCCCCAAATTGTTGTTGTTGAGTAGATGATTCCTTACTCACTTAGCATTATGATTTCTAGACTTTGACGTTTCGAAGCTTTGCCAAAGGGGAATGGTGTTGCAGAATAATTGCATTGTTCCAGTTCGGCTTTGAGGTAGGTTACAGTTTAATTGAGTTAGACTTTGATTAGTTTATTGTATATGTAATGAAGTTGGTAGGAGAAAGTATGATTGGTTAGTGTGGATTTTTGTCACGACCCAACCCCGTAGGCCGTGACTAGTGCCCGATCTGGGCACCCAAACACACCTATCAAACGGGCCACCACGTATGGCTTATACGTACACAATTATCAAACATTGCCTCGCATTATATCAAACACATCCACGTATATAACGAGCGACAAGGCTCGTTCAAATTTATATACTCTCCGGAGAAAAAATTTCTACAGAGTTTCCTTTGTTTTACGGACTATCCAAAATAATACGCACGCGAGAAAATACCAACAATGCCACACGGGGCCAACGAGCAACATATATACTTATGCGGGCCGGCCAGAGGCGTGCCCTTGCGATATGATCGCCTAAACACATATACAAACACAGGCGTACGGAAGTAGGCACAACACACAAACATGTCCACGGACCTCTCTAAACGGACGTACGAGAATCATATGGCGGGACGGGGGCCCCGCCGTACCCCCCCGAACGAATATATACAATGCAACGAACGAATATATATATACCAAAAGTAGGCTCGGAATAGGGAGCACTCAAATAGCGAGAAGAATGTGTCCTAAACTGGTGGATCACCTGTGTGTGCGTCGTACCTGCGCGTAGAAACGCAGCCCCGAAGAAAGAGAGTCGGTCGAGAAATAGTGCGAGTATGCAAAAGCGAGAAGATATAGTAATAAATCGAGTAATAGTCGAAACCGAAGTATGGAAAGTAAGTACATATCCAAAAGTATCAAAATGTTTACTTTCAAATACAAGTCATGCATAGGTGTCACGACCCAGCCGCAGGCGTGACTAGCGCCGACTCGGGCACCCGTACGTACAAAAGCCAAAGATAGTAACTCGGGTATTTAGAAAAAAATTTGGGCGGAGTTTCTCGTTTTTCTTACTAACCAAAGTTTACACACTTTTGAGTAAAATACCAACAAAGGCTAGGGCCAACATGTCCATATATACATATATAGGCGAGCCGACAAGGCCGGCCGCGGTGTAAAACCGCCCAAACGGCAATACGTGCATATAGGCACATGCCGGTTATCGCCACACCCACGAATATGTCCTACGGACCTCTACACGGAAGTAACAAAGTCATATGACGGGACGGGCCCCGCCGCATTACTCGAACAAATGTACACAATTGTAACAAAATGCCAAAATGCGGGCTCGGCAAGGAGCTCTTCAAGGTAGGCGAGCAGAGGAACCTAAGGCTGGCGGCTCGCTCAGCGTGTATCGGCACCGCGCGCGATGAAACGCAGCCCGAAGAAAAGGGGGTCGGTACGGAAAATGTCTTGAGATATGTAAAGCATAGAATACGATCAACGGGATCATAAGCTGGTGGGGTTCCTGAGAACAAATATAGTTTCAACACAAATCAAAAAGAAACGAAAATTCCTTTAAAACTATTATATATGTGTGTCTTCATAATATCATCTATATACATACCGACCCGGGTCAGCAGGGGCTGGGGAAATGTCGCGTCCTACACCGGACTTTATAACCGGTC
>NC_081342.1:34033731-34052476 GCF_029784015.1 Lycium ferocissimum | reverse complement strand
ATCTTGTTTTATGTTAGAGACTTTGCGGACAGAAGTCGAGTGTATGATATGTCGATTTTTGTAAGCGGTAAGCCAATATTTCATTGTGTATTATGTTACAGATTTGTTATGATTACAATTTTATTTGATTTGAGAAGGTCTAAAAGCATGTTTCTTTGAAAGGCTTGCGTTATGCATTCATGTCTTGATTTAAGGGAAAGATGATTATGAGTATTACGAGAGTCGGGTTCGGTTCGCTCGGCCCTAAGTAAGGGTCGGGTGCCCATCATGCCCTAGCGGAAATTAGGGTGTGACACCAAGTCATCTCTTCTCGATTGTTATTCCGCCACAAGACTTTAACTGAGGCCACTTTCTTGTTTCGAAGTCTTCGTACTTGCCTGTCTAATATGGCAATAGGTACTTCTTCATAAATTAGCTTTTATGTCACTTGAACATCATCTATTGGCAAAATCCTCATAGGATCCCCAACACACTTGCGGAGCATTGAGATATATAATATATATATATATACTAATTCCAATCTGGTTCTTGAGGAGGTAAGTCCAATTCATAAGCTACTTGACCCACCTTAGGGATAATTTTATAGGGTCCGATATATCGAGGACTCAATTTCCCTTTCTTGCCAAATCTCATCACACCTTTCATTGGCGATACCTTCAAAAATACCCAATCATCAACTTGAAATTCTAGATCTCGCCGGCGGTTGTCCGCATAAGATTTTTGGCGACTTTGGGCTGTCAACAATCGATCTCGGATCACCTTGACTTTTTTCACTGCTTGTTGGATCAACTCAGGGCCTATTAGCTGTACTTCTCCGATTTCAAACCATCCAATTGGGGACCTGCACTTCCTTCCATATAACGCTTCATACGGAGCCATTTGGATACTGGAATGGTAGCTATTGTTGTAGGCAAACTCAATTAGGGGTAAGTGGTCATCCCAACTACCACCGAAATCTAGTACACATGCTCGTAGCATATCTTCAAAGTCCGAATGGCACGTTCGGCTTGTCCATCAATTCTTGGATGAAATGCCGTGCTAATCTTTACTCGAGTACTAGACCTTCTTGGAAAGATTTCCAGAACATGGCTGTAAATTGTGCTCCTCTATCTGTGATAATAGATATCGGAACTCCATAAAGTCTCACAATCTCCTTGAGATACAACCCTGCATAATCTTCTACTGAGTAGGTGGTTTTGATAGGAAGAAAATGAGCTACTTTCGTCAATCTATCCACAATCACCCATATTGAATCATATTTACTTCGGGAGCGAGGTAATCCCACAATAAAATCCATGTTGATCACTTCCCATTTCTAAGTAGGAATTTCCATCGCTTGCAATAATCCTCCTGGCTTTTGATGTTCTATCTTCACTTGCTAGCAATTTGGATATTGAGCTACAAATTCTGCTATGTCTCTTTTCATACCATCCCACCAATATATCATCTTAAGATCATGATACATCTTTGTCTCTCCTGGATAACTAGAATACCGAGAATAATGAGCTTCTTCTAGAATCCGACGATGCAATTCTGCAACATTCGGCACACGTAGCCTTCCTCGGTATCTAATAACTCCCTCTATAGAAGTTTCAAATGGAGCCTTCTCCTTTGCATGACATATATCTCTATAATGGCTCAACTGAGGATCTTCATATTGCCGCTCCTTTACTTCCATGTCCAAGGACGAAACTGTGGGATCATTAACACTAACTCCTGCACCACCTGAATCAATTAAACATACTCCAAGATTAGCTAATTGGTGGAGCTCATGAATCAATTCCTTCTTCTCTGAAGGAATTTCTCATAGGCTGCCCATTGATCGGCGGCTAAGCGCATCAGCTACTACATTTGCCTTTCCGGGGTGGTATAAGATACTCACATCGTAATCTTTCAATAATTCTAACCACCGCCTCTGCAGATTCGCTCCTTTTGTTTGAAAATGTATTGAAGACTCTTGTGATCCGTATAGATATCAACGTGCACACACATACAAATAATGTCTCCACATTTTTAATGCATGAATAACTATGTTTGACCAATTCGAGATCATGGGTTGGGTAGTTCTTTTCATGTTTCCGTAGCTGTCTCGAAGCATAAGCGATGACTTTACCATGCTGCATTAGTGCACACCCTAACCCAACGCCAGAAGCATCAAAATATACAACATAACCATCTGGCCCTTCTGGAAGTGTTAAGACCGGAGCTAAAGTTAATCTGTCCTTCAATTCTTGGAAACTACGCTCACAAGCATCATTCCACTGAAATTTAGCTGACTTCTGGGTTAGCTTTGTCAATGGGGCTGAAATAGATGAAAAGCCCTCTACGAACCTTCTATAATAACCTGCCAATCCTAGAAAACTACGAACTTCTGTAGGTGTCGTAGGCCTTGGCCAAGTCTTCACAACTTCAATTTTCTGAGTATCCACTCTACTGCCATCATCTGAAATAACATGACCCAAGAATGTAACAGAATTCAGCCAAAACTCGCACTTTGAGAATTTTGCATACAGTTCTCGAGTTCGAAGAATTCCAAGAACAATACGTAAATGATCGGCATGTTCCAATTCAGTGCGAGAGTACACCAGAATGTCATCAATGAATACTATTACAAATAGATCCAAGAGAGGCCTGAATACATTATTCATCAAATTCATGAACACTGCCGGAGCATTAGTTAATCCAAATGACATCACTCGAAATTCATAATGGCCATATCTCGTTTTGAAAGTTGTCTTGGGAATATCTTCTTCTCTAACTCTCACTTGATGATAACCCGACCTCAAGTCTATTTTGGAAAACCACTTGGCGCCCTGTAATTGATCAAATAGATCGTCAATTCTTGGAAGAGGATATTTGTTCTTAACTGTTACCTTATTCAATTGCCTGTAATCAATGCACATTCGTAGGGAGCCATCTTTCTTTCTCACAAATAAGATTGGTGCTCCCCACGGGGATGAGCTGGGTCTAATAAACCCCTTCTCAAGCAAATCTTTCAGCTGTGCCTTTAGCTCTTTCAATTCTACCGGAGCCATTCGATAATGAGGGATAGAAATAGGCTTGGTATCCGGCAACACATCAATGGCGAAATCAATTTCTCTTTCCGGAGGAAGGCCTGGAAGTTCATCTGGAAATACATCCGGAAATTCATTCACTACCGGAACGGATTGGAAAGTTGGTGACTTTGCTTCCGTGTCATGAACTCGGACTAAGTGATAAATATAGCCCTTAGCTATCATCTTTCTTGCTTTAAGGTAGGAAATAAACCTACCTCTCGGAGTTACCGTATTACCTTTCCATTCAAGCACGGGCTCTCCCGGAAATTGAAATCGAACTAATTTCATCCGACAATCTACGTTAGCATAACATGAGGCTAACCAATCCATACCCATAATCACATCAAAATCCAACATTTCCAGCTCAACTAAATCAGCTTTAGTTTGGCGGTCACATATCACAATCAGACAATCTTTGTATACTTGTCTAGCTATTACGGGATCACCAACCGGAGTAGATACCTCAAAAGTTTTAGGCTTAAGTAACTAAAACACCCCCGAACTTGGCACGAATTGCAACTTTCGTCCCCAAACTATTACTGCACTTTAAGACACCCCTAGACTTGGCAAAATGGGTTTTAATTAATCCCCGAGCTGCCACATGGCATAGTGAGTGTAGTCACACGCCAAGAGGCGCGTGACAAGTGCCACGTCGCATTAAAACGGTAAAATTTCAATTTTGACATTTCCCTTTACATTTCCTTCAATTCAACGGCTAAACATCAGCCCTTCTTCTTATTTAACCCTCCCCCATTAAAATACACCATAACTTGAATTTCAAGCTTTTTGTTCTCCTTCTTTTCTAATTGTGTCCATGACGGTGAGTTTGTGGTAATTAAGTTATATCCCAAAGAAATTAACAAATCAATATTCTGCGATTCGTGTGGATCCTCGTATATATACTTCAAAACCTAACAATAAATTGTTCGAATTAAGCGAATAGTAGTTAGTATCTCACGTTAATGACAATGGGTTCGTGCCTCTGTGTGTGTTTAACAATTAACATCTTGCTATACAATGCAACCCATAATTAGTTTGGAATGACAAATACATATATATGCTTCAAGGCAAAGTACGCCCATAAGGCATAAGTATGCCCCCATCGGCATAAGTTTGATAATTCGTTAACAAATTTATGCCGATGGGGGCATACTTTTAATGGGCAAACTTGTATCTTTGGACCGGCATAACTTTGTGAAGGAATTATCAAAGTTATGCCGGACCCCGCATAACTAAACATAACTAAAAGTACGCTCTCCGGCGGACTTTTAGTTAAACACAACTAAAAGTCGCCGGATCCGGCATAACTAAATATAACTAAAAGTCCGCCCTCCGGCATATTCGACTTGCATTTCTAAGAAAGTATGCCTCGATCGAGCTTGCATTTTAATCTTCTTATGCGGATATTGTTCCAACTCACATGCTTAATCTCGGTTTACAAATTAACAACAATTAACATAAGTATGAATTCGACTTGAGACAAGCAACCCAAGCAATATGTCCAACATAACGGAATATAGAGTACTAGATTTTTTCGAATGCGAGCTATTAAATTTAAAGTAACCACAAAACTTTGCGTCCATGACGGTGAGTTTGTGGTAATTAAGTTATATCCCAAAGAAATTAACAAATCAATATTCTGCATAGATTCGTGTGGATCCTCGTATATATACTTCAAAACCTAACAATAAATTGTTCGAATTAAGCGAATAGTAGTTAGTATCTCACGTTAATGACAATGGGTTCGTGCCTCTGTGGTATTTAACAATTAACATACTGCTATACAATGCAACCCATAATTAGTTTGGAATGACAAATACATATATATGCTTCAAGGCAAAGTATGCCCCCATCGGCATAAGTTTGATAATTCGTTAACAAATTTATGCCGATGGGGGCATACTTTTAATGGGCAAACTTGTATGCTGGACCCGGCATAACTTTGTGAAGGAATTATCAAAGTTATGCGGACCCCGCATAACTAAACATAACTAAAAGTACGCCCCCTCCGGCGGACTTTTAGTTAAACACAACTAAAAAGTCTGCCGGATCCGGCATAACTAAATATAATAAAAGTCTCCCTCCAAAGATATTCGGCTTGCATTTCTAAGAAAGTATGCCTCGGATCGAGCTTGCATTTTAATCTTCTTATGCGAGATATTGTTCCAACTCACATGCTTAATCTCGGTTTACAAATTAACAACAATTAACATAAGTATGAATTCGACTTGAGACAAGCAACCCAAGCGATATGTCCAACTTAACGGAATATAGAGTACTAGATTTTTTCGAATCGAGCTATTAAATTTAAAGTAACCATAAAACTTTGCGTCCATGACGGTGAGTTTGTGTTAATTAAGTTATATCCCAAAGAAATTAACAAATCAATATTCCGTGATTCGTGTGGATCCTCGTATATATACTTCAAAACCTAACAATAAATTGTTCGAATTAAGCGAATAGTAGTTAGTATCTCACGTTAATGACAATGGGTTTGTGCCTCTGTGGTGTTTAACAATTAACATCTTTGCTATACAATGCAACCCATAATTAGTTTGGAATGACAAATACATATATATGCTTCAAGGCAAAGTCGCCCATAAGGCATAAGTATGCCCCCATCGGCATAAGTTTGATAATTCGTTAACAAATTTATGCGATGGGGGCATACTTTTAATGGGCAAACTTGTATCTTTGGACCGGCATAACTTTGTGAAGGAATTATCAAAGTTATCGGACCGCATAACTTGTGAGGAAGGAATTATCAAAGTTATGCCGGACCGGCATAACTTTGTGAAGGATTATCTAAACATAACTAAACATAACTAAAGTCGCCCCTCCGGCGGACTTTTAGTTAAACACAACTAAAAGTCTGCGGATCCGGCATAACTAAATATAACTAAAAGTCCGCCCCCTCAAAGATATTCAAACTTGCATTTCTAAGAAAGTATGCCTCGGATCGAGCTTGCATTTTAATCTTCTTATGCGAGATATTGTTCCAACTCACATGCTTAATCTCGGTTTACAAATTAACAACAATTAACATAAGTATGAATTCGACGAATTTGAGACAAGCAACCCAAGCGATATGTCCAACTTAACGGAATATAGAGTACTAGATTTTTTCGAATCGAGCTATTAAATTTAAAGTAACCATAAAACTTTGCGTCCATGACAATGAGTTTGTGGTAATTAAGTTATATCCCAAAGAAATTAACAAATCAATATTGCAGATTCGTGTGGATCCTCGTATATATACTTCAAACCTAACAATAAATTGTTCGAATTAAGCGAATAGTAGTTAGTATCTCACGTTAATGACAATGGGTTCGTGCCTCTGTGGTGTTTAACAATTAACATACGCTATACAATGCAACCCATAATTAGTTTGGAATGACAAATACATATATATGCTTCAAGGCAAAAGTCATTTCATAAGGCATAAGTATGCCCCCATCGGCATAAGTTTGATAATTCGTTAACAAATTTATGCCGGGGGCATACTTTTAATGGGCAAACTTGTATCTTTGGCCCGGCATAACTTTGTGAAGGAATTATCAAAGTTATGCCGGACCCGGCATAACTAAACATAACTAAAAGTCTGCCCCCTCCGGCAGACTTTTAGTTAAACACAACTAAAAGTCTGCCGGATCCGGCATAAAACTTTGCGTCCATGACAGTGAGTTTGTGGTAATTAAGTTATATCCCAAAGAGTTGGAGTGGTCAAAAACATTGAAGATTTGTCTATGTATTAGTGTCCTATGTAATTTTATGTTTTTTCTTGGTTCTGGTAGTAGTACTAATTAGGTTGAAGTGAAGTTGTACTTAGATGATTAACAATGGTTGTAGTACTAATTAGGTTGAAGTGAAGTTCTATTTAGATGATTCACAATGTAATCTAATTTTGGTTAGCATATTGAATATGATTATGATGACTTTGTGAAGCAATACGTTATACCATCCGGTTAGTAATGGTTAGCCTATTCAACATGTTAACACTAACAAAGGGAGACGGAGAGTTTTTGAGGTGAGGTTCAAATGGACGCTTCTAGAGAGGCGAGAGGGGTTTAATTAAACGTGGGTCGGGTCGGGTTATTTACCCGGTTCTAATTTATTATGTGGCATGAATATATTACACGTGGATGGCCACATAAGCGTTTTAATCATTTGGACCCGCGAGTGATATACACTCGCTCCGGTCATGAGCTCGGGGATTAATTAAAACCCATTTTGCCAAGTCTAGGGGTGTCTTAAAGTGCGGTAATAGTTTGGGGACGAAAGTTGCAATTCGTGCCAAGTTCGGGGGTGTTTTAGTTACTTAAGCCAAAGTTTTAATTGGCTCGGGTTTCACCCCAATACGACCAGCAACATATGGAGTAACATAAGATAGCGTAGAACCCGGATCTATCAATGCATACATATCATGAGAAAATACAGACAATGTACCTGTAACTACATCTGGGGAGGACTCGAGATTCTGTCGTTCGGCTAAAGCATACATGCGGGGCTGTGTGGCACCTGAAGTAGATGCTCCCCCTCGGCCTCTACCTCGGCCTGCTAGAATCTGGGGAGTTGCCGGGCACACTGAAGAGGAGCGGTACTGCTGATCCTGTGGGCTGAACCCCACCTCTACCATACCTCGAAGGACAATCACGTATCAAGTGTCCAGTCTGTCCACAAATATAACAAGCATCTGTGCCCTGGCGACATGGCCCTGAGTGTAATTTTCTGTACTGGCTGCATGGGGGAACCGATGGTCTCCTCTGACTATAATTGCCCCCAAACTGGGAACCGGAAGCTCTCGAACTCTGACTCTGTCCTGAAAGAATGGAGCGATCAAATCTCCTGCCCGTAAATCGGGGAGGTGTACTAGTCACCGACTGGCCTGAGTGTCTTGAATGTGACTGCCTTTATCCCCCGCTATAATCACTACCTGTGCCTATACATCTGATCCTCTTACTCTGCCCCCTATCACTATCACGATCACCCCTCTGCGGATATTGTTGTCCTTGTAGATTCTGGGCATGAGCTTGAATACGGGAAATATCCATCCCATCTTGCAATGAGGCCGTCAAACAGTCCTTGAACAAATGTGGCCCTAAGCCACTCACAAACCTATGTACCCGATCTCCCATGTCGACCACCATAGTCGGGGCATAACTAGCCAAAGAGTTAAATTGAAGACTATACTCCCAGGCACTCATGTTCCCTTGCTTCAAATTTAGAAATCTATCTGCTCTAGCTCGGCGGACCTTGGGTGGAAAATAATGGCGGATGAAAGCATCTACGAATTCTTGCCAAACGGGAGGAGGCGCATTCTCTCTTCTTGATGCTATCCAATTATTATACCACAATACCGCCATATCTCAGAGTCTATAATATGCCAACTCCACGGATTCAGTCTCGGAGGCATGAATAATCTTTAATGTCCTCAACATCTCATCAATAAAACCTTGCGGGTCTTCATCCGGCTTTGACCCAAATAACTCTGGAGGATTCAAACTCATGAAGTCACGGGCTCTAGTACTAGCTGACCGATCACTTGGGCCGGCATTTTGCCGTTGTGCCTGAGCGGCAACTAACTGGGTCAATAATTGAATAGCTTCGGTCACTTGTTGACCGGAAGTAGCCGGTGGAGGAATTGGAGGCATAGGAGCTGGAGCTGAAGCCCCTTCTTGCTCTTCTGTAATAGGCGGAGTAGTAGAGGCATTAGATGGAGCCTCATTATGTGATTCACCCTCATCTACATTCATTGGCGGCTCTCTTTCTGCCCGCCTTTTTGTCGTAGTCTTGCCCTTCTGGGCGGCTTTAGCTTTTCCCTTTGGCGGCATTTCTGAAATCACAACACACTATTAGGGAGGATAAAATCTTATACACGGCTCTATCGCACGATTTCATAAGAAGAAAGATGGTCATTTTTCTTAAATGCCCTGTAGCCTCTTGTTTATTAGCGTGGCGCGCAACACACCATAAACAAGACTCTACTAGACACGGCTCGTAGACACTTCCTAGGACTGAACTGCTCTGATACCACCTTTGTCACGACCCGGCTACGGGCCATGACGGGTACCCGGGGCTAACCACCGAGCACCTCTCATTCTATTACTCATTCTGCGTCATTCATATTTCTTATGCCCATAATCATAGAAAGCTATTTTCATTTGAAACATATTTACTTTATATACATGAGCCCTTCGGCTATCAAAATATATATATATATATATATATATATATATATATATATATATATATATATATTTATATTTATATACATATATACATGAGGACTTGTGAGACCATATTATCCACACATACGTATCTACGAGCCTCTACTAGGGTACTAGACATATAGACGGGACAAGATCCTGTCATGCCCAAAATATACATATACATATACATATATACCAAAAGAATAATCAATGACACCTCCGGAAAATGAAGTGCTCTCAGATCAGCTAATAGCTCCTACAAGTCTGGATCGCCTCCCTGTCTACCCGTGGGCATGAACACAGCGTCCAAAGAAAACGAATGTCAGTACGAACATTGTACTGAGTATGTACGGCATGAATGAAATGAACATAATAGAGAAACCATAAGGCATAAGATGAAGACATAACCTGCATACTCTTTGAATGATTACATTTTATACATATATCATACGTAGCATATCATATGAGTTACCATAGCACATACATCATCTTATCATACATGTATCATCATATCATTCATACATCATCATTGTTAACCCGCGTCCGAGTAACCCTCATATGCAGCCCACTAGTGGTGGTCATGTCCGGCCCTCTAGGCACGGTATTCTCGTACGCAGCCCACTAGTGGTGATCGTGTCCGGCCTTCTAGGCGCGGTGAAATCATAGCAGCCCGCCTTAGCGGTGACATGTCCGGCCATTTAGGCACGGTGGAATCATATCATCATACATATCATATACTTACCATTACTATTTATCTTATAGGCATACCATGACTTAATCACAATTTGGCATCATTATAAGTATATCCTCAAAACATACATTAGAACTTGAAAGCAACTATAGCTATGTCGGGGTGACATAAGGTCGTGAACCCCCGATTACGTTATGGAGTGATCATAATCATTACATCTCACCTTGGAGGGACTAACGTTTTAAGGTGAGTGCACATAAGGAAAACATCAATAGGTCATAGTTAACACCATTAGTTTTGTAGGCACATCATATCATGATCTCTAGAATCTTTAGACTTAAGCTTATCATCGTCATTAACGTACTCATAGTGTACTTCTTACCTCATATGACTATTTATGAACAAGAACTCTTAGTTTTCTTGAAGATAGGAGATTCATGAAGAAGAAGGAAATTCGTGTCATAAGATTCATGCCTTAGAAAGAAAGGAATAGCCTCACATAGAATAGCCTCACATACCTTTGTCATTTAACTATTTTATCGCTTTCTCGTTCTCCCTTAATGTGCACGTTCTACCTTCAAGAGAATTCGTATCGACATTAGCTAAATAATTATAAGAACGTTCTTACTAAAGCTAGAGAAAATTGGGCAGCATTTCCTTTCTTTATATGACTTCCTCCATATTCCATATCAACTCCCTAACATCCGTGACATCATTCATAATATCATAAATAACAATCATTATTTATCTACATTATTCACATTTTACAATTTCACTTCAATTTCCCCATAATCATGGTCATAATTCACTATTACGTTCTTTCACATATAATGCTCATTCCATGTTCTAAATGTCATTCATAATCTACTTGTACTCACAACATATCCATATTCATAATTCATTTCAAACTACTACTCAACAATAGCACTATTCCCACATTTATGACCCATTTTCGATATTCTTCTACAATCCAAGTGTTTCAACTTCTCAATATCTTAGACATCATGAAAACATCATAAAACTTACCTTAGATATTGTAGGAACAAGCCTTGAGTGGTATTACTCTTCTTGCACTAAAACCCTAGTTCACTTCTCTTGAAATTCCTTGGCTTGGATGACTTTAATGTGTTCCACACTCTTGATTTATGTTAGTTTGATGAAGTTGATCATCAATTTCCTTTGGATTCTTGTGAATGAAGTGTAGAGAATATTCTAGAGAGTTCTTGACTTGTGTGGAATGAAAATGAAAATGAATTAAAATGAACTTGGGTCCCCTTTTAATAACTTAAAATCTGGTCCCGCCGGGTAATTATACGGACACTTATATGGTCCGTATAAACTTATACGGTCCATATAAGTGACCGTGAAATGGACCCTTCATTGTCTCCTCTTTGTGACCATTTTACGGTCCATTATACGGTCCGTATAAATTTATACGACCCGTATAACTGATCGTATAATCCCACCAGTGAGGGACCTTCACTGTGATGGTTCTGCGATCCATTATACGGTCCGTATAACATTATACGATCTGTATAATGACCCGTATAACCCATCAGTCCACTGATCTTGTTCTCGTCACTTCGTTTGATCTCCGATCCTTATGGAATCTTCTTAACACTTTAACATCAATCTAAGGGACGTTATAACTCTTTCCCAAAGCATCATTAACTCGATACTCGTAATTCTTGCCCGACACACAACTTATGACTCGCTTTCCTTAGCAACTTTCCTCTCTTACCTCGAATGTCTTTGGAAATCTTAATTAGGACCATTAAAGGTTATTTCTTACTTATCAAAACACCGTATACGTCATGCCCTTCGTCAGTCTATTCACTATACGCTAACGGGGAATTTCTGAGGTGTAACATATTTTTTACAATATTAGTTACAAATAAATGATTATTAATTAATATAGTTTCAAGAAACAATGTGTTATTAAATAACTAATTTAATGTCATTTATAAAGGCAAATATTTTTTTAAATATTAATTTTAAATTTTTTATAATTAAATTTTATTTTTCAATTAAACTAACTGTGTAATTACACTTGTGCAAGCAAACAACACGCTTGTAATTACACTGTAATTACGTTGTGATAAACAAACAGGTCGTTGTAATTGCACTACTGTTGAATTACTAGGCTGTGTAATTACTACGCTAGTAATTACACCAATTCCAATTACAAGGTGGCTTTCCAAACAGGCCCTAAGTTGAGTATAAGTTGATAAAAGCGACCTTGCTAGAACCACATGACTCAGGGGTCCTTAATTCCCCCCGGTCAGCAGAATATCTTACCCGGTATTTTATTTTTGTGGACCAATAATTCAACAATTATTATCCTCTTGATCAGGAATTTAACAAGGTGACTTGGAACACCAAAACATAATTTAACTTGGCAACTTTGTTAAATAAATAATCAGTTTTCAAATCTTTACTTTAATTGAAAAAACCCTTTGAACAATAAAAGTTATCCAATAAAAAGGGATTTCCGAAGCTATAGAATTTAAGTTTTATACATCGTCCGTGTAAATAAGCTTTTACACCATTAGATTATCCAAACTATATCAAGTAAGCCTCCTTAAAATGTGGAATTTGAAATCATGAAATAAAATATATTGCCTGCTAGATTAAGTAAAGATAACCTTATGATATAAAATTTATTTACACTAACAATATATATTACTTAAACTCAATATTATAATATCTGAATCTACGGTTACAATAATCAGATGATAACCTCTGCCCATTTCTTTGTCTGTATATTCTCCTTTGGCTTCACTTTTGTAACAGTGGGACAAGGAGAAAAACTTTTCTTTTATTGTGTTGATTTTTCTTTTGTTGAATTTTTGCTCCTGATTTTTACTGAAATAGCTTGTCAATTTGGAGGAATATATCTTTACCGGTGAAATATTTTTAAAAATAGCTTATTTATTTTCTTTATTTGATTATGCGTCTAGTAAAATTATGTCAAATAAATTTAAACAAACACGATATCTGTAACGGATAAGCCGAAGGCATTCAATGGAGTGGGGATTTGTTTTTGGAAAAACAACACAAATGCCATTGAAGAGAAAAAATTACCTGTTCATACTTCATACCCCCTTCTAAATACATAACATAACTACCCATACAGCTATTAATTAATTAATTAATTACTCGTCTACCCCTTAATTCTTTACCCAAAATTTCGGCGCCGAATATGGTGCACTTCAAGTGCTTTCGTGCCAACATTTTTTCTTTGGTCTTTTTCTCTTTTGTCTTTTTATCTTTTATCTTTTATCATTTAGATTTTTGTCTTTCTGTTTTTTCTTTTTTGTCCTTTTTTTAAGATAAAAATAAGATACAAAGGTAAAACTATTAGCTAACTATTTTTAGACTATTTTAGACTAATAAAAATATAAAACTTAAATTATTATACTTTAACAAGAAGATTAAAAAAAAATACTAAAATCACGAACTTATTTATTAAAATTTAAAACAATAGAAAATATATTTTTATCTAAAATATGACTCTACTTTTTTTTATTTTGATCACCAGTAAAAGTTACTAAAAATAATAAAAAAATTAACTCTTTTTACAAAATATAACTCCCTAAAAATAATATAAATATTAAAATATCAAACATTGCTCAACCCTCTATGATACCCATGTGGTGTATCATGTACTGACGCAACAGGTATCATAAAGGACTAACAGTTCATTCCTTCAAGAAAAACACTCAATCCTCTATAATATCTTTTGAGTATATGATATATTATGGGGTCAGTCATCCATGATACCATGTCTGCATCTATGATATATACCATGTAGGTATCATAGACGATTAAGGTCCTTTTTGAAGAATAAGTCGGTTTGTCGATCCTCTATGATATCCTGTCAATATATATAGATTTCATATTGGTATCATAGAGGACTGAGCTCTTTTTTTGAAGATATGAACAAGTACCTATGATACTCTGTCACTATATGATATAACCATGTGAGTATCATAGAGGATTGAGAGGTGTTTTTTATTTTTATTTTTATTTTTAAGGAGTGAATCAGTTTATGATACCCTTTTAGTATATGATATACACCATATGGATATCATAGATGACTGAACTCTTTTTTTTTGAAGGAATGAATAAGTTCTCTACGATATCTTGCGAGTATATGATAGATACCATGTAGCTATCATAGAGGATTGAATTGTATTTTTCTTGAAGGAATGAACTAGTCCTCTATAATACCTTGTCAGTATACGATATATGATATATACCACATGGGTATCATAGTATATACCACATGGGTATCATAGAGCATTGAAGAGTGTTTTTCTTGAAGAAATGAACTAGTCATCTATGATACCCTATTAGTTTATGATTTATACTGTGTGAGCATCATAGAGGACTAAGTAATATTGTAATGAATCTGCCATCTATGATACCCTATCAGTATATGATATATACCAGGATGGTATCATAGAAGACTGGTGTTTTTCTTGAAGGAATGAACTGTCAATCCTCTATGATACCCTGTCAGCATATGATATACCATGTGGGTATTATAGAGGACTAAGTGTATTTTTTGAAGGAATGAATCAATCTTTTATGATACCCTGTCAATAAATGATATATATCATGTGGGTATCATTGAGGATTGACTTGTGTTTTTTTTTTTTAAGGAATGAATCAACCACCTATAATACGATGTCAGTATATGATATATGCCATGTGGGCATCATAAATGATTGAGTTGTGTTTTTATCGAAGGGATGAATCAGTCCTCTATGATACTTTGTCCGTATATGATATATATCTGGTTGGTATCATAGAAGACTGATTGCTTTTCTTGAAGGAATGAACCACAAGTCATGTATGATACCGTCTTAGTAGATGATATATACCATGTGGGTATCGTAATATACTGTAACCGTATACTTCAATCAAGCACGATTTGATTTATTATATGCTAAAATAAATTATTTTTTGAGACATAAAAAAATAAAAATAGAAAAGATAATATATTAGTTATCCTTTTTATTGAAAAAGATAAAGGAGCCAAAAGGTTTATAGAATTAGATTATGACAAAAAATAAAAAATAAAGAAAAAATAATTTGGAAGATAATGAAATTAGAAAAGGAGAAAAAAATAAATGAAAATCACCTGAAATTAAAAAATAAAACTAAATAGAAATAGCAAAAAGGTGAATGAAATTAGATTATGGAGATAAAAAAGAAAATAAAAAGAATAAATGAAATAAAAAAAAGAACAAGAATTAAATAAATAAAAAATGAAAATAGAAAATAGAAAAAAAAAATGAAAATAAAGAAGTTAGAGTTAAATATAGAATTAGATTATGGTGAAAAAGAAAAAAAAAAATAGTATGGAAAAACCAAATGAACAAAAAACGAGAAAAAAATAAAAGAACAAAAGAAGATAAGAAGTAGAGAAATAAAAGAAAAGAACCTAAAAGAAACAATTACCTACAAAAGCTATAATGTGTATTAAGGGTAAATAGTTTGGGGGATGAAAGTAGGGGGCATAGAAGGATAATTATTTTGTTTTTAGTAGGCATGTGTATTCTTTCCCCTTTTTATTTTTTCCTGATTCTAGAAGCACGAAGAGGACATGACCATACTAAATATTATGCTGCTTCCATGTCGCTTAAACTTCTTCCTGTACATTACGCGTGGATGCATTAAGTTTGTTTCTTTTAATTTTCTATTCAGACTTTCGGATATACCTTCTTTAGTACTCCCTTCCCTCGTGTAACTAGAAAAGCATCCCCCAAAGGCAGACAGACTAATTGATATCAATAAAGACTATTTTCTCAGGTCATTTGTACTTGTTCGTGTTTGATTTAACATAATCCTTATGAAGTACAAATTGATAAAATGTTAAGTTTATTATATTATTCTTTGATATAATAACTTTAATATTTTAAAAAATGGATTTAAAATAATTATAATTAATAATAATAGTATATTAGAAACTAAGTGATAATTATTTCTTGATTTTTAAATTAAATAAGTAAAAGCAGACATCTATTTTCAGTACACTAAACAACTAAAAGTTAACAGAGTGAGTATATCACTATCTGGCCGATGTATGTTATCTGTTTAGCGCCTTTCTTTTTTTTAGTTTATTCAACAAAGGATTTTGTTTGTTTTACTTTGTGGCTTGGTGCTGACGCCTCAAAGTCTTCATCTCTCAAAAGTCTCAATTGGCAAGATTGAGATAAGGTCATGGAATTCCATAAATAGGACCTTCATAATACATCATGATATAAAAGGTACTTAGCTATTTTCACGAAGTCACGTTTATGAAGGGTTAAATTTTATTTTTATTTTTGTGAAAAATATAGAGTTATATATTGTTCATCAACTTTCCTAGATA
This sequence comes from Lycium ferocissimum, assembly GCF_029784015.1. Classification (NCBI taxonomy): domain Eukaryota; kingdom Viridiplantae; phylum Streptophyta; class Magnoliopsida; order Solanales; family Solanaceae; genus Lycium; species Lycium ferocissimum. The sequence goes on along the minus strand of NC_081342.1, from coordinate 34,036,138 downwards.
CAAGAGAACTTTTTTTGAATTCTTTTGATGAAGTTAATATATTCGTCACACTGGATGGAGATTACTCTGTTGTTACCAACGAATCTAAAATATGAACTTAATGCGTTCGTAGATAATAAAATTCGAATTGAGAAAATTAATAATCAAGACATCGAAAACATCGAAACAATCGTAGTATTTGATTTCAAATATAAGTGTTACAATCTCTATGAATCCTTTGATTCTTTATTTCGATAATATATCCAAGGGCTTTTGAGCTTGATCTTGAACTTGATAGATTTGATCTCGACTTGTATTTGAATTCAAGTGCCTGAAGCTTGATCTTGAATATGAATATGAATTTCATTTTGACTTGAATTGATTCGTCACTTTGATGGCCGTCACAAACAAGTGAATTTAATCTTGAACACCTTGGTATTTGATTTTTCTTCGTTGACTTTGATCTTGAATGCCTTGCTATTTAATTTTCCTTGGTTCTTGATCTTCAGATATTTGAAACTTGTGGAGGAGTCCTTGAATGCTTGCGTGTGTCGTACAAAACTTGTAGCGTTTGATCCACGAGCTCCCTCTGGCTTCTTGAATGAATTCTGGTCCCTAACCTGAATTATGAGACCCAAATTTATAGTTGTAGGATGGAGGAGTTTTTATAAGGACAAACTCCTCTTGACCAATCAGATTGAAGTTGGCATGACAATATTCAATTGGTAGGAACATGTTACTTATATCCGTGGCGCATTTTCATTGGCCTTTAATTTGACTAGGCATGCTATGTCATTTTGAAATGTGGCGTGATCCTATTGGCTCCTTCGTTTGACTTGGCATGCCACGTCATTTGACACGTTGCACCAAATTGAGCCTCTTGGATAAGATGACATCTTGAGCTTGGCAAAATGGGCTTCTCATTTGTAGCCCAAATCAGTAACGACCCGTTAGGTCGTTTTGATGATTTTACCCATTTTTGCCCAAACGACCCTTCCCTTAGTCTTAGTTTGGCATATTTTGACTTACAGGGATGGGTGGCGCAATTATCGAGGCAATCAGATTAGTATCACCGAGGGAAATTCTAAAATTGAGTTTTAAGTTTGTATTAGGAAAAACTTTGACCAATAGTTGAATTTTGGGTAAATGTGCCCGAAATCCAATTTTGATAGTTTTGTTACGTCCGGAATATGATTTTTCACTTAGTAGAGTAGTTGGTTTGGGTCCTGAGGCGTTCGGGTGTGTGTGGGGTGATTGGTTGGGAAAATGAGAATTCATGGTTTTGAAGTTGATCTTGGTCAACCCCGGTTCAAGACGTCCTCTTTTGGAAATTTCGTGTGTGAGAGCGAGTTCATAGTATGTTTTATGACTAAAATTCATGTTTGGTTTGCATCCGTGAGGTGCCGGGTAAGTCTCGGGTGTCAAAACCAAATTCGGGGAACACTAGAAAAATTTGGTGCTCAATTGTTGGTTTCCTTCTTTGCGTTCGCGAGGAAAGGACCGCTATCGCGAGCCTTGATGGGACAGGTCATAGCGATCGCTTGGTGTCGCTTCATGGTCGCGAGGTGACGTGTGGTCTGGGTTGGGGAGTCACCGATCATCGCCGTTGCATGAGTGTCCTCGCGATCGGGATGAGCCTAGTGGGGCTGGGTCGCGGATGACTCATCGCACTCGCGATGGCTCAGTCCGCGATCGCAATGAAGGATTGAGGTTCGCTGGGGTTTTCTTCCCCAACCTTCCAGATTAAACACCTTTTTCACATAACTTAAGTCCTAGAGCTCAGTTTTGGGTGAAATCAAGTGCTAAATTCAAGATTCTTCCTTGGGGTAAGTTTCTAACCATCTTTTAAGTAGTTAATCATGTTTCCAACAATTATTTACTAATTCCGTTCATTATTTAGGATTGTAGAATACGGGGTTGTCCATAAATTGAGTTTAAGGGAAATCAACGAAATTGAAGGTTCATTTGTAATTAGAATTCCAGGATATTTAGGACTATGACTAATTAGATTATAGGTAAGATGAACTTAAAATAAATTTCCATTTTTACTCTAGGGGTTCGGATTTGGTTATTTTGGGTCCTTTTTTGGGTTCCAATTAAAAGTATGACAATATGGGTATCCTTAGACTCGTGTGTTAATATAGAATTCATATTTGATAGACATTGCTTGTGTGGAGGTGCTTCGGAAGTGGAAGGCTCAAGTGTAAGTGTCACGACCCGAGCTACGGGCCGCGACGGGTATCCGGGGCTAACCACCGAACACCATTCACTTACCTGCTTATCTGCTATTATTCATACTATATGCTCATAATCATGTAAAACTGGAATTCTCTGAAATACATTTGCTTTTATAAACATAAGCTCTTCGGCTATCCAAAATAATATATACATGCATATACATAAAAGCCATGGGACTGCATCTATCCAC
>NC_081342.1:34023218-34033631 GCF_029784015.1 Lycium ferocissimum | reverse complement strand
ACCATGGAAAATGGATGACTTTTCCAACTTCCAATTTTATCACTTTTGGTCCCAAATTCTCCTAATTATTCCATACCAACAAATTCATGAACAACTTATGTCTTAAAAAAAATTAAAGGTCAAAAATCCCGACTTTGTATCCCGGAATAGTTTTGTCCTTAACTTGTCATAATTAATCCGGATTGTTCCAATGCACAAAAATACGGGTTCTAACATCCTCCCCCCCTTTAGAACATTCGTCCTCGAATGTTAGATTTACCTTACGGGTCATACAAACAATTTGGGGGAGTTTCTTTAATAACTATCACAACCATTCATTTATCAAACAATAAAGTCAAGTAGAGAATTTGGATTACCTGTAGGTACTGAAACCAAGTGAGGATACTTCTTCTTCATCTGCTCCTCGACTCTTCCCAGGTCACTTCCTCTCGGTTATTATTCCGCCACAGCACTTTAACAGAAGCCATATCTTTGTTCCGCAACTTTCTTACCTGACGATCCAATATGGCTATAGGCTGCTCCTCATAAGATAGCTCCTCGGTGACCTGAATGTCATCTACAGGAAATACTCTGGAAGGGTCACCAATACATTTACGAAGTATAGAAACATGAAATACGGGGTGTACCGCTCCCAAATCAGGTACATGGCGAGATCTAACTCATAGGCAACCTTGCCTATTTTACGAACAATCGGTAAGCCTAATATACCTCGAATTTGAGCTTCCCTTTCTTGCCGAATCTCATAACACCTTGGGAAAACCAATCGCAAATACGAAACTCCAAAGGTCGACGGCGATTATCTGCATATGATTTCGTCGACTGCGGGACTCGCCAATAATCTCTCGAATAAGTTTCACCTTATCCACCTTTGCTGGACCACATACGGGCCAATCAACTCGATCTCTCCAACATCAAACCAACCGATCGGTGACCTACACTTTCTGCTATATAATGCCTCGTACGGTGCCATCTGAATGCTGGAGTGGTAGCTGTTATTATAAGCAAATTCAACAAGAGGAAAATGGTCATCCCAGCTACCTCTGAAATCAATAACACATGCCCGCAACATGTCTTCCAATGTCTGAATAGTGCGCTCGGCCTGTCCGTCGGACTGGGGATGGAATGTTGTACTGAGACTCACCTGCGTCCCCAATCCTACCTGAAAGGATCTCCAGAAATTAGCTGTGAACTGGGCACCTCTGTCAGAGATAATAGATATGGGAACTCCATGAAGTCGCACATTCTCCCTGACATATAGCTTGGTATAATCTTCAGCTGAGTAGGTAGTCCGGACCGGAAGAAAATGGGCTGATTTCGTCAGCCGATCAACAATGACCCAAATGGAATCATACCTCCGTGGAGTGCGAGGTAAGCCGGTAATAAAGTCCATATTAATGACCTCCCACTTCCACGTCGGTATCTCCATCTCCTGCAATAGCACACCAGGCTTCTGGTGCTCAATCTTAACCTGGTGCTCAACTTCCCAATAGCCTAGGGTTTCCAAGGATGAAAAATAAAGGGTTGATCGCTCCAACGACACCTCTACGCTACTTAGGGACCTCAATATAGCGGGTTTGCATCAACAAAATAATTTTAGAAGGACTAGAAATTGAAGGTGATTTTTGCTCCTCTTGGCCGAGAGCTTTAGTGGAGAGAGTCTTCAACTTCTTGATATTTTCTAAGTGTTAAAATAACTAAAGATGACTAGTGGTCATCTTTTAATCCCCCTCTAGAGTTGTACAAGACCTTGGCCCACATTAATGTGTTGTTCCAATTAAAAGTTGACACAAAATTGTGTGGGGGCCTCATCCCACTCACACGGCCAACCATGGAAAATTGATGACTTTTCCAACTTCCAATTTTATCACTTTTGGTCCCAAATTCTCCTAATTATTCCATACCAACAAATTCATGAACAACTTATGTCTTAAAAAAAATCAAAGGTCAAAAATCCCGACTTTGTATCCCGGAATAGTTTTGTCCTTAACTTGTCATAATTAATCCGGATTGTTCCAATGCACAAAAATACGGGTTCTAACAATTTTGATTATGTGGGCTTGTGCCATTTCTTCATATACCAAAACTTGAGATAGAATGGCTGTGTTTTGAAAAGGAATGAGCCAATATATATTCTTCTTGTTGATTGAGATAGTTGCATATTTCATGCTATGTTGAGTGAATTTGTCTTAGTCTTGTTATGACTTATGACATGGTGCCTTGTATTCATTGATATTGATATTATTGACCAATCATGTTCCATATTGACTGTTGGACTAGAAATACGTTGAGATTCATACTGTGATCAGATACTGAGATATAAAAATATAAAGGTACATTTGATAGGGAGTAAGGATGTGTCCTAGTTATGGGCTCGTGTTCCAAGGTCAGTTACAGAGCGAGTGGTACATGGACACCATGGGTCCCTTGCAGGTCATGACTATTTGGGAAAACAATACCATTTAGCATGTGTGTACACGGTTGTGATACTTTCATTATTTTATTGCATTGTATCGGACTCATGTTATTTCTATTGTTGGCTAATGATTGAACTTATATCAATTGGGTGATTGATTGATAGCTGGATTTATCTTATCCTTGTGTTGGTTGGTTTCTGATGATGACATTACTTGGTTATGTGCTGCTGTGCCTATCTGCCTATCTTATTGATTTTGTGAAGTATGCATGATACTAATCTTAGTCGGCTTATGATATATACCGGTACATAGTATTTGTATTGATACTACCTTGCTGCACTTTTTATTTGAGTGCAGATTATGTTCCTTAGACATCTTCCAGACCTTATATCTAGTGTGAGGCCAATTCCCGTTCAGATCCAAGGTTGATCTCCTATCCATGCCATGCAGCCTAAAGATCTTTCCTTATTTGGATGTATACTTTCATCCCAGACATTTATGATTACTTTAGACAGTTATTTCATTCATTAGACAGCTTTATGTTTTAGAGTCCTTGTATGATGACTTTCAGATTTTGGGGTTTTAATAGTTAGGATTTCTGCACCTTATATTTATTTATGGCATGACTAGACAATTGGTTATTATTACTATCATTACATCCTTGAATGTTTTAAAATTGATTAATTAAAGGATAAAGGGTTAAGGGGATTGGTTCGCCCACTAGGAGAATTAGTGTGAGTGCCCCTCATGGCTATTTGGGTCGTGACATTACACTATATAAAATAGGCACAATATAATATACTTGAAATATAGTAATGATATTTTGTTTTTAAAATCTGTCAACATAAAAATATTAGAAGAAAAGAACATCAGAAGAGGGAGATTTTTTTAAGTTAAAGGGGAGACTCTTTGACATAATTTTTCTTATTTTTTTCTAGAAGAGATATTTATGGGGTAGGGAGAAAAAAATTACAGAAGAGAGAGAAAAGAGCAAGTGCAGCAAAAGTGCATTGATGGAATTAAGTTACAAATGTTTAAATGCTTTTATTATTGTATTTATTTTTCTGCTTTTCAAAATGTCATATTTGTTATAAAATGTGCTATATTTGTTACTTGTTATTGTATATAATTCTTACTAACTGACGTGATAAGTAAAAATCTCTAAATACTTTTGGGCCTAGACCAATGTTTAAGGCCTAATTAAGTAATTAATGTGAGAAAGAGCGAGATATGGAACGCGAATTTATTTCAAACTCCATTGCAAAAGTAAAAGAAAAAGTACAGCAAAAACAATTGTAAGGGAGCAAGGCAGGAAAGGAATTTGGTCAAATCGTTGCAAAAAGAAAAAGAAAAGAGTTGAGAAATGAATAAATGCTTTGGATTTATAAGAGACAAATCAACGCTTTAAAAGTTAGATGAGCATAAGCATGCTTAAATTTCATTTTGATTGTGAATGCGGTTACACATTTTTCTTAAATGCTTAAAAGAAATTCAAGGATGCAGTTACTCACCTTGGCTAATTTGCCTTAATAACTAAATTTCGTTTCGATTAAGAAAGCAGTTACACATTTTTTGTTTTTGAGACACTTAAAAGGTTCAAGAATGTAGGTACCTTTGCCCAATCGTTTTTCATTAGTCAAAGTTTATTAATTCAATTCAAGACGTATAGAGAGGGTTTATTAGGTGTGATACACCCAAGCAAAGAAAGCTGTTACACTTCTAAGCCGGTATATCCAGACCAAGGATGCACATTTGGTCAAGACTAATAAAAGATCAACAATAAAAGTACGAGCAAATAAAGGCTTGTAAACATAATTTCTCCAAAAAAGTAAATTAAGGGCCTGTTTGGAAAGCCACCCAGGTAATTGGAATTGGGTGTAATTACACAGTTTGGCGTGTTTGTTTGACCAAGTAATTACACAGTTAGGTGGGAATTGGGTGTAATTACACTCTCCAATTCTCAAAGGGGGCTGAGACTTGGGTGTAATTACACCCTGTAATTACAGAGTTACTTTTTATTTTGTTTGTTTTTTGTTTATTTTAATTTCTTTTTATTTTTAATTTATTTTTTATTCATATTATTTTAATTTATTTAATTTTTAATTTATTTTTTATTTCTATTATTTTAATTTCTTTTATTTTTAATTTATTTTTTATTTCTATTATTTTAATTTCTTTTTTATTTTACTTTTTAATTATTTTTATTTTTTAAAATGTATTTTTCTTTTTGTATTATTTATGTTTCATTTCCTTTCTTTTGTTTACTTCTTGTGGTTCCATGTAATTGCTAGTATTTTTTTTATTTTTTATTTTATTCATTTAGCATAACCGTGTTATTATTCTAATTTTTGAAACTACACCTCTTAATATTGGAAAGAATGAGTCATTAACAAACTTGGCATATAACGAGTGACCATTATTAAAGTAGAATTTCGTTGTGAATGAGGTTATAGACTTATATTTTCCCTTTCTTTTGAACTATTTACTTAAGTTACGTTGGAACTTACTTATGTAATCTTTGCAAGTTAACATAAGAGTATTATGTTAAACTTTTTCTTTTGGATTTTGAATTTAGGTTAGATTCGCAAATTTAAGTTATTTGCTTTTACATTGCATGTTGTTTATTTTTCACTTACATTTGATGGATTTTTTGTGTCAAACATTTGAATACTGTTATGGCATTATATTTATAATTATTTTTTTTGTCAAACATCCAATCCATACGTTCTCACAAAAAAAGTCTTCTTTTAAGTTTTATAATTAATTAAAATTAAATATTATTAATTTGAAAAATATATATCAATTATTTTGTCACGACCCGGCTACGGGCCATGACGGGTACCCGGGGCTAACCACCGAGCACCTCTCATTCTATTACTCATTCTCCGCGTCATTCATATTTCTTATGCCCATAATCATATAAAGCTATTTTCATTTGAAACATATTTACTTTATATACATGAGCCCTTCGGCTATCAATATATATATATATATATATATATATATATATATATATATATATATATATATATATATATATATATATATATATATATATATATATATATATATATATATATGAGGACTTGTGAGACCATATTATCCACACATACGTATCTACGAGCCTCTACTAGGGTACTAGACATATAGACGGGACAGACCCCATCATGCCCAAAATATACATATACATATACATATTGTTACATCCCATATTTTGTACATCGGGACAATCCGGGTTAACTACAATAAGTTAGGGACAAGACTATTCCGGGATACGAAGTAGAGACTTTTGTTTGTTTTAAAAGTATAAGTGTGTATGACTTTATTGGCATGGAAATATTAAGGGAACATTTGGGGTCAAATTCTATTTTTGGAAAGTAATTAGTGGATGAAAAAAAAAAATAAGGGGCCATGTGGCCGGCCACCTTGGTGTGGGCCAAGGGCCACATGGATGGTTATAATATGTGATAAAAGATGACTAATAATTCATCTTCCTCACTTCAACACTTAGTAGAAAAATCAAGAAGCTTGGAGAAGAGAAAGAAGGAGTATTCGGCCAACACCAAGAAAATCAAGACCAAAAATTAGCCATCAAAAAATTGTTTTCTTCTAGCAAACCTACTAATTGAAGGGTCCTCGTTAACGTGGGAGTGTTGTTGGGATCAATAGACTACTCGTTTTCTTCATTCACCACCTTAGCCAAGTTGTGAAGTTGTGAAGAAAGGTAAGGTTTAATCTTGTTTTTATGTATTATGGATGGTTTATGTGTGTCGTAGTATGTAAATATGGATGAAAGTCATGAAAAGATTGCATGGGGAGGTGAAGCCGTGTGCATGTGTATAGCCGTGTGTGTGTGTTGTGTTGTGTTGTGTTAAAAGTAATGAATTAATGCTAGTTAGCATGTTTTGATTGTTGTAGTGTGAAGAAAAGAATGAAAAATCATGAAGTTGGTATAGTGGGGTGTTGGCCGTATAGGGTCCCCCTTTTGTGGTTGAGAATGAACAAATTTTAGTTAGTATTTTAGTCGTCAGTTGCCATGGATTCTATGATGAAAATGCAAGTTTAATGATTCAAAGTGATGTTGTGATGGTTACGGGCTGATTTGGAGGTTAATGTGCTTTTATTGTAATTTTTGTATTTATGAAAATGACATTGTTAATGTATGGATTGTTGGTGTAATTTATGAGTTTGGGGAAAGAGGAGTGTGTTGGAGATGTTGCCCTCGGGTTTGGGCTAATTTTCGGGTGAGATGGAGCCTTGGTTGGGTGGTTTGGAATATTGTGTGAATTGTCTAAAGTGTTCTTGAATATTGTTTGAATGGTTTTGGATTAGTAATTGAATGTATAAACGTTGATATTGATTTGAATGTAAGTAGTTGAAGTGAGTATAATGGAATATTATGAATGTTGTGGAATTATGTAAAAAGAGAGCTACTAACGTTAGGATGCGTTTTGAATTGATTATTGTTATATCCCGTATTTTGTGCATTGGGACAATCCGGTTTAACTATGGTAAGTTAGGGACAAAACCATTCCGAGATGCAAAGTCCGGACTTTTGACCTTCAATTTTATTTTAAGACATAAGTTGTTCATGAATTTTTTGGCATGGAACATTTAGGAAAATTTAGGACCAAAAATGGAATAATTGAAAGTTGGAAATCATGCATTATTTGGCCATGTTGGCCGTGTAGTGTGGGAGATGGCCCACACATTTTGTGGACAAATTTAATTGGTCCAACACATGTGTGGGCCATGGACACTTGTATGACTTATATTAGTATGTAAAAGATGACTTCTAAGTCATTCATCTTCATTCAACACTTAGAAAAAAAAAACAAGAAGTTGAAGAACAACAACAACAACCTCTCGGCCAAGAGGGAGAAAAACCAAGTCCAAATTTAGCCATCCCAAAAATATTTCTTTGATGCAAATCCACTAATTGGAGGTCCCTAAGTAGCGTGGAAGTGTTGTTTGGGTCATCAAACCATCCGTTTTGTAAATCGCAAACCCTAGCCTATTTGTGAAGTTGAAGAAGAAAGGTAAGATTTAATCTTGTTTTATGTGTTATGAATGGTGTATGCATGTTGTAGTATGTTAATATGGATAAAATTCATGAAATATAGTATGTTGGAGTTGAGGCCGTGTGTGAGGTTTGGCCGTGTAGGTGTGTGGGTTGTGTTGGGATGATGAAATGATTTTATGTAGCATGTTTAGTTGTGTAGTGTGAAGAAAAGAATGAGAATCATCAACATATGTATATGTGTAGTGTTGGCCGAATATGGGTCATATTATATGACAATGAATGAATTAATTCTATTTGGAATTTTGAATGTTGTCATTGTGAATTCTATGTTGGAAATGAGAGTTTAATGACTCAAGATTGATGTTGTAATTGTATGGGCTGATTTGGAGAATTATTGTGCATTCGATGTAATTTGTATATTTATGAGAATGACATTGTTAGAGGATGAATTATTGGTGCAAATCATGATTTGGAAATGAGGAATGTGTTATAGTTGAGGTTCTCGGGTTTGGGGCTGTTTTCGGGTAAATTGGAGCAATTGTTGGATTGTTTGAAATGTTGTATGAATTGTTTAAAATGTCTTTGAATATTGTTGGTATGGGTTCGGGTTAGTATTGGAATGTATGAGCGTTGATGTCGGCTTGAATGTAAGCCGTTGAATTGAATGTAATGAATGTTGTTGGATTATGTAGAAAGGGTATTTAATGCTAGAATGCGTTTTGAATTGATTATTGATGTTGCTAGTTTGGTTTTTGGTGTTGGTGTTGTTGATTTGGCCGAGTTAAATTCTCGGGGTTGGTCTATTTACAGGAGAAATGCTGCCCAAATTTCTGTAGAATTAAGTGCTAGTTTGGGATTAAATGCCTAAACGTCTATAGCTAATATTTGATATCCGTTGACGTATTTGTAGACCTTGGGGAGCCCGAGGCGTAGGTTGAGATTAGCTTGAGTTTGGAGTAGCTTTGAGAGCGTTCGAGGTAAAGCTCAATCCTTTCTTCTTTTGGCATGCCTTAGTTACAAATAGGCTATGACACGAGCCTCGAGAAAATTCTATTCCCGCAATCTGAGCATGAGTATGACTCTTATTTGTTTCTTGGAATTCGTATGCTTGATATGATGAAATATTGGCCCTTATGTCTTTGGAATATTTGATTTTCAAATGTTGCATAAAAAGTGTTGTTCTTAAAGAATTTCGTAAATACGAACGCCCGTATCTTTCACAGAAAGGCTCGGATTGCCTCGATATGTTCGTAGGAGATTGTATGGCGTATGATGAGTATGTTTTCCATAGGCGGGCCCGTCCGTGGGTCCCGCGACTCTTCTTTTTGTAATCCTGATGACTTTTGAAAGAATTTGGTTCGACTATTATTCCGATTTCCAAGTATAGTCATTTTACATATCATTTGAGTCTATGATAATGATTTTATACATATGGTTACTCACGACTCTGCTCGTGCATTCTGTTGTATCTTTCGCCGAGTCCCGGGCCGGTTCTGTTGTCGTGCGCACTTTGTTATGGTCCGGTGTTATGTTGTGTTATGGTTCGCCGAGCCCCTCGCTAGAGGGCCGGGTTCTGTTTACATTTGGTGTTATGCTGTGTATGGCATTATGCTGTGTTATGATGTGACGGGATACTGGGGAGATTTGAAACTTTCTGGTGTTATGCTGTGTTATGGCGCCGATGACGGGCGGGCGACCATATTTTCTGAGCCCCATGCATGATTTGTATTTGAAAATAAACATTTTGATATTTTGGATATGCACTTACTTTCTGTACTGCTTTCCATTATGACTCGCATTTGTTTTATCGTATCCTCTCGCTTTGCATACTCGTACATATTTCTACCGACTCCCTTTCTTCGGGGGCTGCGTTTCATGCCCGCAGTACGTACGCATACCGGTGATCCGCCGCCCAGGGACACCCTTTCGCTGTTTGAGTGCTCCCCTTATTCCGAAGCCCACATTTTGGTACATATTCATTCGTTGCATACGTATTGGTTTGTTCGTGGGGCACGGCGGGGCCCGTCCCGTCATATGATTCTCGTTGGTCCGTTTAGAGTGTCCGTAGACGTATATGTGGGTTATGCCTATTCCGTACGTGTGTGTTTGTATGTTATATGTTCGGGCATCCTATTCGCCGCGCGGCGCCCCGTCGGCTTGCATTTGTACATGTTTTGGGCCGTAGCGCCATTTGCTAGCCTTGCCGGCTTCTAATATATATATGGTTGTGTTTGAGATGTGTTTGAGACAGTTTGCAATAATTTGAGACAGCGTCTGATATTTGCATACGCGTAAGCTATCTGTATGTGATTCGGGTTCGATGAATGTGTTTGGGTGCCGCCTCGGGCCCTAGTCACGGCCTACGGGGTTGGGTCGTGACAATTATTGATGTTGTTAGTTTGGTTGTTGGTACTGTGTTGATGAATTTGGCCGAGTTGAATTCCTTGGGTTGTTGTATTTGTAGGGGAAATGCTGCCCAAATTTCGGTAGAATTTGGTGTTCGTTTGGAATTGAATGCCTAAATGCTTATGGCTAATGTTTGATATATATTGGCGTTATGTAGATCTTGGGGTGCCCGAGACGTGAGGTTTGGATTAGCTTGAGAAGCGTACGAGGTATGTAAAGCCCTATCTTTCTTTCTTTCGGCATGTCCTAGTGTTAAGTAGGCTATGACACGAGCCTCGGTAACTCCACTCTTGAGATCCGAGCTTATATACGTATCTTATTCGCTTCTAAAGATTTACTCTCTTAATGTAGCCTAACTAAGTCACTTATGGTTTCATTTGTTTGGATTTCAAAAGTTATGTAAAGAATTTTATTCCCAAGATTCCGTAACTACGAACGTCCGTAACTTCCAGTGAGGACGAGCTCGGATCGCCCCGAAACGATCGTAGGGGATTCCATAAGGCATAACGTCCCCCAACTTTCATAGGTGGGCTCGAATGGGGTTGGTACCCGTCCGTGGCCCCGAGACTT
>NC_081342.1:33996946-34023118 GCF_029784015.1 Lycium ferocissimum | reverse complement strand
TCACACCGTGCCTATATGGCCGGCACTACCGCCACGGGGCGCTATACACACCATGGCCAAATGGCACAAGGCACACCACTAATGGGCGGCATGAGATAATATCTCGGACGCAGATGCTCCGGGCGCAGTTATTGATGATGCTAATGATATTGATTATTACACCGCACCTATATGGTTTGGGCAGCTATTACGTATGTACATATATGATACGATGATGAGTACGAAAGTAAGTCGATGCATGATCATCCTTATGATTCAGCCGGGCTACGATTGCCCTTGTTTTAGGCCTCCTCGCTTATCGATACTTCATTATTGTTTACGTTTCACATACTCGCACAATATTCGTACCGACGTCCTTTCTTCGACGCTGTGTTCATGCCCATTGCAGACAGGGAGGTGGCCCGTACTCATAGGAGCTAGTAGCTGATTTGAGAGCACTCCATATTCCTATGCTACGATTCCCTCTTGGTATATATGTCCGTATATTCATGTTTTGCATGACGGGGTCCCGTCCCACCCGTATGTCTAGTATTCTAGTAGAGGCTCGTAGATACGCAAGGATAGTCCGGTCCCATGGCTTTTATGTATATGCATGTATATATTATTTTGGATAGCCGAAGGGCTTATGTTTATAAAAGCCAGTATGTATTTTAGAAAGATTCCGCTATTTACGATTACGAGCATATAGTATGAATAATAAAGCAGATAAGGTAAGTGAGCGGTGTTCGGTGGTTAGCCCCGGATACCCGTCGCGGCCCGTAGCTCGGGTCGTGACAGGCCACCACCCCAACTTACCATCTTTATGATTTTCATTCATTTCTCCCCTCTACAACAATCACAACATGCTAACTAGACTTTAATTCATTACTTCAACACAACACAACACACACACACCTACACCTAGCTATACACTACACACACAACCTCAACTCCAACATGCCATATTTCATGAATTTCCTCCATTTTAACATACTACAATATACATACACCCTTCATAACACATAAAACTTGATTAAATCTTACCTTTCTTCTTCAACTTCACAAATAGGCTTGTGGGTTTGTGATCTACAAAACGGATGGTTGGATGATCCGAACAACACTTCCACGCTACTTAGGGACCTCTAATTAGTGGATTTGCATCAAAGAAATAATTTTTGGATGGCTAAAATTGGACTTGAAAATTTGGAGGCTTGGCCGAGAGCCTCTCCAATGTTCCTCCAAGGTTCTTGTTTTTCTTTCTAAGTATGAAATGAGAGTGGATGACTTAGAGGTCATCTTTTAAGCTTCCACACAATTTACACAAGTGTCCATGGCCCACACACATGTGTTGGACCAATTAAAATTGTCCACAAAGTGTGTGGACCATTTCCAAGCCACATGGCCAACATGACAATTTTTCATGATTTGCCAACTTTTCATATTTCAATTTTTGGTCCCAAATTTTCCTAAATATTCCATGCTAACAAATTCATGAACAAATTATATCTCAAAACAAAATCGAAGGTCAAAAGTCTCGACTTCGTATCCCGGAATGGTTTTGTCCCTAACTTATCATAGTTAATCCGGATTGTCCCAATGTACGAAAAACGCGGGATATAACATCCTTCCCCCTTTAGAACATTCGTTCCTCGAATGTTCAACTAGTCTTATAAAGCCGTATAAGGATCTCGGGGAAGTTCCTTTTATTACCATAGCATGCAGCCGCATCTACTCGCCGTATTCCTTCTTTCCTTCTTTATTTCGTTGTCGCTCAAATCATCTTTATCTTTAACTCGAACTCTTATTGTTCCTTTGCTTAGATCTTGTCTTTCAACTTTCCGGTCACCCAATGTTGCAATCCTTACATCTTGCACTTGCATTTATCCGCTTCCCCCCTTTAGGGTGTGCTTATATTATTACCGATTATTTGCCTTATGTCCGCATTTCCCATTCCAAGTAGGCGGTTCTTTAATCCCGACGTTCTGATTCCCTGATCATCCATCTACTCACTTTCTTCCCTTTTCCCCACATATCATTGCATTCGAATTCCCCAAACTTGACCTGTAATAACCACAACATCACTCTGGCTTATAACATTTGTGCCATCTATACACCGTTGCTTTTCACTCGAGCCTCGTTACTCCGTCCAATTGATGCCTTCCCTATACCGCCACGTCGAAGCCGCCGAAATGCACATATCCGTCAATAAACCAGCGAGACATTACACACATACGCGTACATATGTAGTCGCTATCGTCTCACTTACAAAATATTTCCAAACACCGCTCGAACTCACCCCGCTCTAAAATCGTGACATCTTCTTCCTCTTTACGGTCTAACCGCCCTCGTTCTACGCGTCCTCTTAAGGTTCCGACCCACTCCGCACACTCTAACTTCCTTTGGATTACTCTAGCTTCTCATTTGCCTTTTTCGTCTGAATTTGTGAGATTTTCAGAAAACTTCCCAGGGGGGTCACCCATCTCAATATTTCTCTCACTCCAACACGCTTAACCGAAATGGAATACGTGCTTTAATATTAGTCCGATAGCGTTCACGTTACCGCATTACCTTCAAACACAACAGTAAATTGAAGTCTTAACAGCACAAAACGTTCTCACGACACAATTACCGCTACCCTTCTCGATCCCCCACGTTCACCTTTCGCTACAAATACGATTACCTTCCGTCCTCGACTTCCGCATTCACTATAAGAAACATACCTTAATCGCCTTAATTTATGAATACTCGATTATCGGTCCTTAAATTTCTAAGCACCGCTATTAAATATCAACCATACAACATACATACATAACAGACACATCTCGCAAGGATTCACATACCCGTAGCCGCATCCGGTGACGCTCCTGCTTCGAACCGGCCAACGCATCCGGTTCGAAGGACCGCTAAAACCAGACGCTTCACCACGGCCTCCCTACGGTCGGTGCTGAACCGCCCTGTAGGGCGATACCGCAGAAGAGGATGAACCAGCAACCGACCCGGTAGGCTGAGCTGGCCCACCTGGACCACCTCTGTATGGGCACTCTCTCACAACATGGCCTTGACGGCCGCAGGTAAAACAAGCGCCAGTAACGCGACGCATTCCCCCAGAGGTGCCCGCCGCACCGAGGACACCGTGGCATAAACGGCCTTCGTCCGGCCAGAGCTCTCCGCCCGATCGCAAACTTGTAGCCCTATAGCTCGACTACCTCCCGAATAACCTACATCAAGCCCCTACCAAGGAACCGTGGGGGTGTGCCCCGTGCTAGCTGGGGAGGATATCTCGCTCGCCGTCCGAGGCCGGGCTCGCTCAACTTCCCGAATACCTGGGGCCGTGGATCTAGCCCTCTTTGGTCGGCTCCCTATCATCAACCCTATCGTCGGCGCCTTCCGCGTCGGTCCTCCATGCCCCGGGCGTCCCGTATAACGGCAATATCCATACCGGCCGGGCCGCCATCACCAAGCAGTCAACAAAGTACATCGGCATGTACCCCCCCACTATATATCGGTGCATCCGGTCACCATGTCAGCCACATACGCGCGCACAGAGTCCGGCGCGAATCGAACCCTAAACCGCATCCCCCGGATCGGGCTCGCCTTCGCCGAACAACAGAATCCGTCCACCCCGACCCGCCCTCACCTCCGTGAGGTAGAAAATGGGCCAGGAAGGCCTTCGTAAACTCGCCCCATACGGCCGAGGGGGCGCTCGCCTCCTCGACGCATCCACGACTCATACCACCAGCCGCTACATCGTGCAACCGGTATGACGCCAACTCAACCGACTCGTCTCCGGAAGCACTAATCAATCGCAGGCACGCCGCATCCGGCTGACGAACTCACGAGGGTCCTCTCGCGGGCTTTGACCCGAAAAACTCGTGGGCCACAAAGTAGAAAATCACGGCCCTCCGACTATCGCGCCGTCTACACGATCATCCCCTACCTCGTCCGGGACCTCGTCCCGCTACCAATCGAGTCAATCGGACCGCTCTCGCAGGTCCCATCATCCGCCCCCCGGCCGGGGGCCGGAGGCAGTACCGGCGCGCAGAGATGGCGGTGGAGCCACCCTCGTCCCGGTCCGTGGTCGCTCCAAATCCCTCTGATACTGGCGGGGTAGTAGAACTAGCCGTCGGAGGCACAATATCTGGCTCAATCTGGGCCCGAGCCCTAGTGGCCATCCGGCCCGCCGGTCTCACCACCCGTAGACTCTGCTCCTTCGGGGTACCGTGGCCTTCCTCGAGGCATCGCCGAAATCATAACAATTCGTCGTGGGAGAGTCATCCCGATAACACAGCCTCTATCGTACGATCTAAGATCGAAGGAAAGATAACATCCTAAATGTCCCGTAGCCTCCCGTTTATAGACGCGGTGCACACACACCGATAAACAAGACTCTACGAGACACGGTCTGTAGACATTCCGAGGACGAACTGCTCTGATACCACTTCTATCACGACCCAACCCCGTAGGCCGTGACTAGTGCCCGAGCTGGGCACCCATACGCGCTCACTAACTAAATTCGGAATACAAACAACTCGTACATAAATCAGTATCAGACGTGGCCCCAATGTAACGCATACAAACATATACTGCACCGAAGCCGGTAAGGCTATCATAATATACATAACGTAGCAAAGCATACATACACGCAGCCGACAAGGCTGCCACGGCGGATGGGCCGCCCAAACACAACTTGCTCAACGCATCCGAACAAAACTGTACATAACCCACATCTATGTCTACAGACCTCTAATACAGAACAACCGAATCAGATGACGGGACAGGGCCCGCCGTACCCGAATAAACATAATCATATACATCGGAAGAGTATATACCCAAAATATTGGCTCCAGAACAAAGCGAGCACTCGAACAAATGTAACGGAAATCCTACGCCGGATCACCAAAATCAGTACCGTACGCGGGGGTACGAAACGCAATTTCCCCCGAAGAGCGGGGGTCGCACGAAATATGTACCGAGTACGTAAAGCATGAAATATCGTAACCGTAATCGTACTAAACGAGGAGGGCGTAAAAGTAGCACAATAACTTAAAAATCATAACACTTGCCTTTGAAACATAAATCATACGTATCCATTTCCATATTCAAATCATCATAGGACCGAGAAACGAGTCGAAAATCATCTCGTACACATGCATAGATATAACGTGCCCCGCCCTTTAGTGAGGGGCGCGGTAAGTAAAATCATCATATCATGTACATATAACGTGCCCCGGCCCTTTAATGAGGGACGCGGTAAGTAAAATCATCATATCATATACATATAACGTGCCCCGGCCCTCTAGTGAGAGTGAGGGACGCGGTGAATGAAGTCATCATATGCCATCCTGGCCACCTCCCCATATCATCATATCATAATCATATCATATAACATGCCCCGGCCCTCTAGTGAGGGGCGCGTGAATCATACCGTAGAATCGTGCATGAATATACGCCCGGCCCGGACGCAAAGGAAAGAGATCATAATGACTCGCACGAGCAGTAGTAGTGAGAAACCATACACACAAATCATCATCACAGTACTCAACAACATAATCAGACGAAATCTCATTTAAAAGTTAAATAACCGTCAAGTCAAGTTCCTTCCGAAAATCATTCGAGAACATATCAAGTATCACTTTAGAAATTGTAGGTACGTGTCAAGATCATATGACATAACTTGTGGGAAATCAAAAACATAGTCACACATTACACTCAATAGAATAGTCGAAGCGAACTATTATTTCCAAAACCAAGACAATAGTCAAATCGAATTTTCTTTCGAATACCACTCGGGAACATATTAATCCGAACTTCAAAAACCATAGCTATGCATCAGAATCATATGCATAAGATCATTACCATAACCTCAAAAGGTAAGTAAACTGATCGCACTTGAAACCGGGATCATATTCTTTCAAAAGTCGTCAGAAGTACATAAAGAAAGTCGCGGGACCCACGAACGGGTGTCGACCCGAGCCGGGCCCGCCTATGGAAAACATAATCATCATACGTCATGGAATCATTTTTGAGCATATCGAGGCGATCCGGTTCTGTCTGTGAAAGTTACGGACTTTCGTAGTTTTCGGAATCATTTAGGAACAAAACTCTTTTAAAAACCAAACTTTTATGCAACTTTTGAAACTTATTCATACAAAAGACATAGGGGCCAATATTTCATCATATCATGCATACGAAGACCAAGAAACAAATAATAATCACAAACATGGTCGGATCGCGAGAGTAGAATTTCCTCGAGGCTCGTATCATAGCCTATTTACAACTAAGGCATGCCAAAAGAAGGAAGGGTTGCGCTTTACATACCTTGATCGCTCTCAACGCTAATCCAAACTCAAGCTAATTCCAACCTACGTATCGGGCTGCCCAAGGTCTACAACAAATCATAATATGCCAAACATTAGCTATAGACATTTGGGCATTTAATTCCAAATTAGCCATTAATTCTACGTAAATTACAAGATTTCCCCCGTAAATACACCAACCCCGAGAATGTAACTCGGCCAAATCAACAACAACAACAACAACAACAACCAACCTAGCAACATCAATAATGAAAGGCAACATAACCTTAATAACCCTCTTTGACATCATTCAACAACATTCATTATTTCAATTCAACGGCTTACATTCAAGCCAACATTATCGCTCATACATTCCAATACCAACCCAAACCCATACCAACAACATTCAAGAACATTTTAAACAATTCATACAATATTTCCAACAATCCAACAAAGGCTCCAATTTGCCCGAAAACAGTCCCCAAACCCGAGAACACTTCCACAACACATTCCTAACTTCCGAATCATGATTTGCACCAACAATTCACACTCTAACAATGTCATTCTCATAATTATACAATTTACATCAAATGCACAATAACCTCAAAATCAGCCCGCAACACTTACAATATCAATTTGAGTCATTAAGCTCTTATCGTCAACATAGAATTCACGACGACAACAATCAAATTCCAAATAGAATTAGTTCATTCACATTTACACAAGGGTGGCCACTTTCGGCCACCACCCCAACTTACCATCTTTATGATTTTCATTCATTTATCCCCTCTACAACAATCACAACATGCTAACTAGACTTTAATTCATTACTTCAACACAACACAACACACACACACCTACACGGCTATACACTACACACACAACCTCAACTCCAACATGCCATATTTCATGAATTTCCTCCATTTTAACATACTACAACATACATAAACCCTTCATAACACATAAAACATGATTAAATCTTACCTTTCTTCTTCAACTTCACAAATAGGCTAGGGTTTGCGATCTACAAAACGGATGGTTGGATGATCCGAACAACACTTCCACGCTACTTAGGGACCTCCAATTAGTGGATTTGCATCAAAAAAATAATTTTTGGATGGCTAAAATTGGACTTGAAAATTTGGAGGCTTGGCCGAGAGCCTCTCCAATGTTCCTCCAAGGTTTTTGTTTTTCTTTCTAAGTATGAAATGAGAGTGGATGACTTAGAGGTCATCTTTTAAGCTTCCACACAATTTACACAAGTGTCCATGGCCCACACACATGTGTTGGACCAATTAAAATTGTCCACAAAGTGTGTGGGACCATTTCCAAGCCACATGGCCAACATGACAATTTTTCATGATTTGCCAACTTTTCATATTTCAATTTTTGGTCCCAAATTTTCCTAAATATTCCATGCTAACAAATTCATGAACAAATTATATCTCAAAACAAAATCGAAGGTCAAAAGTCTCGACTTCGTATCCCGGAATGGTTTTGTCCCTAACTTATCATAGTTAATCCGGATTGTCCCAATGTACGAAAATGCGGGATATAACATTTATGGGCATGGCGGGGTCCTGTCCCGCCTATATGATATGACATACTCTCCTTAGAGGCTCATAGACATGTGTATATGGTTAGATGTGCTTGGCTTTGTCGGCCTATATTTTGGATAACATTTTGTTAGCCTCGTCAGCTTATGTACATTGATATGGGCATTATTATTGATGGTGATATATATATATATATATATATATATATGTATCGTTGTCCGATGGGATTAGTATAAATAATGGATGGAAAGTATGAATTAGCTATGTGGCTCACCTAGATGTAAATGTGAAAGCATGATAAGAGGTGCCGGGTGGGTTAGCACGGGTGCCGGTAAAAAAAAAAAAAAAAATTGGGTCGTGACAATGGCTATCATCTTCCACTTCCAATTAGGAATGGGCATCCTCTGAAGTGTACCCCCGGGTCTCTCATGCTCGTACTTAACCTGCTGACAATTTAGACACTGCAAGACAAACTCAACAATATCATGCTTTATCCTAGCCCTCCAATAGTGGTGCCTCAAGTCATGATACATCTTGGTACCACCAGGATGAATAGAGTATCTAGAACTATAGGACTCCTCCAGAATTGTCCAAATCAAGTCATCAGCACGAGGAAGACAAAAACGTCCCTTTATCCTCAAGACCCACTCACTATCAATCATGGATTCCTTGACCTCACCACTCAAAACCTTATCACGAATCTTACACAAACTTGGATCCTCGAATTTCCTTGCCTTAATCTGCTCTAGAAATGACGACCTTGCCTCTACACAAGACAACACTCCACCCGAATTAGACATATCAAGCCTCATGAAACGGTTAGCCAGAGTCTGGACCTCCATGGCTAATGGATGTTCCGAAACGATCAAGCGAGCCAAGCTATCCATACTAGCTGACTTCCTACTCAAGGACTCCGCTACAATGTTTGCCTTGTCAGGAAGATACAAAATATTAATATCATAATCCTTAAGCAACTCGATCCATCTCCGTTGCCTAGAATTAAGATCCCTCTGAGTAAACACATGCTGATGACTACGATGATCGGTGAAAATCTCACAATTTACACCATAGAGATAGTGCCTCCAAATCTTCAAAGCAAATACCACCGTTGCCAACTCTTAATCGTGTGTGGGATAGTTCTTTTCATGAATCTTTAGCTGTCTGGAAGCATAAGCAATAACTCTCTTTTCCTATATCAACATAACACCCAAACCAGAACGTGAAGCATCATAATAAATCACAAAATCCTTGCCCTCCATAGGCAATGCTTGAATCAGAGCTGTAGTCAATAAAGTCTTGATTTTTTGAAATCTCTCCTCATACTCGTCAGACCACTGAAAAGGTACCTCTTTCTGAGTCAAACGGGTCAAATGTGAAGCAATAGAAGAAAACCCCTTCACGAACCGATGGTATTAATTGGATAATCTCACAAAGCTGCGAATCTCCGTCACTGATGTAGGCCTAGCCCAATCTCTCACTACTTCAATCTTCTTAGGATCAACCATAATTGTTACACCTCGGGTATTTCGTATTGTTGTGCTGTGAATAAACTAACGCAAGCTTAAGGTGAATATGAAGTTCATATGACCTTAAGGAGGGTATTTGGTAGCTTAAAGGTGTATACTACAAGATTTTGAAGTATGACGAATAAGGGAAATTAAGTTCGTTGAAGGAAGTGAAACATAAGTTGTGTATGTGAAGGTTTAGCAATTATTGAGGTAACGATTGTTTAGTAGTGTCTTGAGGAGAAGCTACAGGGCTCCTTAGATGGTTAATGAAGTGTTACACAAATGCCAAGAAGGTTCCATAAGGATTGGGGATCGAATGAATCAATAAGAATAATTTCGGAAAAGTTGACATATACGACCACTTATGCGGTCCTATAACTTTATACGGTCCATATAAGGGTCCATATAACCTTTCCAGAGAAGGCCAATCCCTGATGGTATTATACGGTCACTTATACGGACCGTATAAGTGTCCGTATAACTCAATCGCGTCACTTTTTCTAGATTTTTTCTCTTTATATATATATGACCCGTGATCATTTAATTTATTTTCCACATTCTCCACAACTCTTGAAAGCTCTAGAACATTCCCCACACCATATCCACACAAATCCAAGAAAAATCGAGGATTAATTGCCAAGAATCAAGAGAATCAAGTGAAAGAAGGCTCACAAGGGTTTGTAGAAGTCAAGAACTCCTTTGGTATTGAAGTTGGGGTTTTCTCTAGTGAAGTATCTTCATCCAAGGTTCATTTCTATATGATCAAAGGTGAGTGTTACATCCATTCCATGTTATTAAAAGTATTTGAGTGGTTGAATGACTTGGATGAGAGAGGAAAATAGAATACGACATCAAATATGGAAATAATGATATTTTGAGTAGTAAGTTAACTTGAGTCATGATTCTTAGTATGCTATGGGTATAATCTTGTTATGAATGATACTAAGGATGTTCAGGAAGTATTATATGTAAATGAATATGGTGTTGTGTTGTAATTATGGTTATGAATGACTTTGAGAATGAGTTTTGAGGATTGAACAATGTTTAACTTGAAGAAGTCTATTGATTATGATATTATGGGTGTTGCTATTGATGTTTGGCAGTTGTTTAGTATATGGAGAAAGTTGTCAAAACAAAGGAAATACTGCCCAATTTTCGTTAGCTTTTAGTCGCTTTAGTTTAGACTTAAGCATGTTTTAAATGATCTAATTTAGTACGAATTCTCTTGAATGTAGAGTTGTGAGCTTGGAAGGAGAACGTTTAGTCGTTAAGGAGACGTAAAAGATATGTTAAGGCTAGCCTCTTTGTTTCAAAGGCATGACTCCTGTATTACGATTTCCTTTCTATATTTCCATGACCCTCTTACATCTCAAAAGTTGAAAGTTAAAGATTCTTAAGAGCTTCTTATGAGAAAGAGATGAGTTGTGTTTTATAATAATGATGATGATGATGATTTTACTTCTAGAGATTCTAAAGCTTATGAATTGATGCTATTATAAGCTTAATGATCTTATTTCATAATTTTCTTTATGTTACTCATTGTTGGCCATCTCACCTCATGATACTAGTTCCTTCAAGGTGAGACATAGTGATGATGACTGTTCCATAATATAATCGGAGGTTACCGTACTTACGTCACTCCGATAGAGTTACAGCTTTTACTTGGGCTCTCATGCATGCTTTATGTTATGTATATGTGACTTTACACTGCACCTAGTTGGCCGGGCAGACACCACTACGATGGGTGTAGTGGGCGGCTATGATGATAATTACACCATGCCTAGTTGGCCGAGCAGACACCACTAGTGGGCGGCATGAGATGGTTAACCTGGATGCGAGAGGCCCAGATGCGGGCTAATGATGATCACACCGTACCTATATGGTCAGGCAGTTTATGTATGTATATATATATATATATATGATATGATGATGTTTAAATATAAAAGTTAGCATGCATGACTCCTCCTTAAGAGGCAATCAGTTACAGGTTATCCCTTCATATTATGCCCTCTTATTTTTTTGTTATGTTGTTATACATGCCTTACATACTCAGTACATTATTTGTACTGACGTCCTTTCTTTTATGGATGCTGCGTTCATGCCCGCAGGTAGACAGGGAGATGGCACAGACTCCTAGGAGCTTTATCAGTAGATATACAGGAGCACTCCACTACTCCGGAGTTGCCGCTTATTGGTATATTCTTTTGTGTATATATTTGGGGCATGGAGGGGTCCTGTCCCGCCCTTATGATTTTAGTACTCCAGTTAGAGGCTCATAGATACATATGTGTAGGTAGTTCCCGCCCTTATGATTTTAGTACTCCAGTTAGAGGCTCATAGATACATATGTGTGGGTAGTAGATGTTTTATGAGCTCTTTAGCGTATGTCTTGTATATTATTTTGTAGCCTCGTAGGATTGTGCATATATGTATGTTTTGAGGAGTAATTGAAGATCGTTTCATAGTAAGCTTGTGTTGAGAATGGTGTATGTTCAGGTTGAGTTTGATGATAAGTCTAAAAGGTGGTGCTCGGTTGGCTAGCTCCGGGTACCCGTCATGGCCCTCTAGTTGGGACGTGACAATAATCCCTTCCTGCGAAACCACATGCCCCAAGAAGGACACAGACTCAAGCCAAAATTCACACTTAGAGATCTTGGCATACAACACCCTTGTCTCTCAGCAACCTAAGAACAACCCTCAAGTGTTTTTTGTGATCTTCTATACTCTTTGAATAAATTAGAATGTCATCGATGAATACCATCACAAATGAGTCTAAGTATGGCTTAAAAATTCCATTCATCAAATCCATAAAAGCAGTTGGGGCATTAGTAAGCCCGGAAGACATAGCAAGAAATTCATAATGCCCATATCTAGTCCAAAAAGCGGTCTTAGGAATATCCTCTGCCTTAATTTTCAACTGATGGTAACCCGATCTCAAATCGATTTTCGGAAACACAGAAGTTCCCTGAAGTTGGTTAAACAAATCATCAATACGAGAAATAGGGTATTTATTCTGATGGTGACTTTATTCAACTGGCGGTAATCAATGCACATCCGCATGGTCCCATCTTTCTTTTTCACGAACAACACAGGAGCGCCCCGCGGGGAGAGACTCGGAAGAATAAAGCCCTTACTAAGAAGATCCTAAAGTTGTTTTTTTGATTCCCTCAACTCTGCTGGTGCTATCCGATACGGCTGAATAGAAATAGGGTGGGTCCGTGACTCTAAGTCAATGCAGAAATCAATATCACGGTCTGGTGGCATGCCTAGCAAGTCTGTGGGAAACACCTTCGCAAACTCACACACTACCAGGACTGACTCAATAGATGGGCCCCTGCACTAGTATCACAAATATGCGCCAAATAAGCCAAGTACCCCCTATTAACTAGCTTATTTGCATGAATGAAGGAAATAATTTTCTTTGGGGAGGAACTAAGGTTAACCATCCACTCAAGTCTAGGCACCTCGGACATAGCTAAGGTGACCGTCTTGGCATGACAGTCCAGAATTACGTGATAAGGGGCTAACCGATTCATACCCAAGATGACATCAAAATCTACCATATCTAAAATCACTAAATCAACCCAGGTGCCATAGCCCATAAGTATGATAGTACAAGATTGATAAACTCTATCTATAACCACAGAGTCTCCAACTGGAGTAGATATATGTATAGGGGCATCAAACAAATCACAGACCATATTAATACCCATAGAGAAATATGTAGACACATAAGAAAATGTAGAACCCGAGTCAAACAATACAGAAGCCATCCGATGTATTGAGATATTACCTGTGATAACTTTATTTGAGCCCTCAACCTCTGATCTTCTAGGAAAGGCATAACAATGAACTTTTTCGCCACTAGCCTGCGAACCTCTACGATCAAGCTGTCTTGTCTGAGCTCCGCCCCTACCGGGCTGATGTCCACCTTTGCCTTGCTGGGATCCACCTCTGCATACTTATTATAACTATCCTGCCTAACACCCTTGTCGGTACTAACATGATCCACTACCTCCTGGAAGGAAGAACCTAAGGCCGCAAGCTGAAGAGATGACAACTGAAGAGCAGTGTTCAACCCTTTCACAAATCTCCTAACTCTCTCCACCTCAGTAGGTAATAACTGGAGAGAATAACGAGATAGAGAATGGAAACTGGCCTCATAAGCAGCAACTAATGAATTACCCTGCTCAATAATTGCTAAATTCATCATGCTTCTTGTCCCTCAAAGTACGAGGAACATACTTTCTCTAACAAGACTTGATGAAACTGATTCCATGTCAACGGAGACAATCCCACTGACCTACACTCCACTAAAGCCCTCCACCACAACTTGGCATCACCCAAGAGCTAGAAGGTCACAAATTCAACACCATACTTCTCCACCGCCCCTATCTGATGGAGCCTCTCATGACATGTTATATCCGGTATTTCGTACATGGGACAATTCGGTTTAACTAGGATAAGTTAGAGGCAAAACCATTTCGGGATACAAAGTCGAGACTTTTGACCTTCGATTTTATTTTAAGACATGAGTTGTGCATGAATTTTTTGGCATGGAACAATTAGGAAGATTTAGGACCAAAAGTGATATAATGGGAAGTTGGTAAATCATACAATTTTTGACCCTTAGCCGTGTAGAATTGGGGTGGTGCCCACCCATTTTGTGTTCAATTTTATTTCTCCAACACATGGTGTGGGCCAAGGACACTTGGGCACTTCATATAATAGCACAAAGATGACTTCTAAGTCATTCATCTCATTTCCAACACTTAGAAAAAAAAAAGAGCAAGAAGTGAAGAACAAAGGGAGGCTCTCGGCCAACCCCCATAAATTTGAAGTTCAATTCTAGCCACTCCAAAAATATTTCTTTGGTGCTAATCCACTAATTTGAGGTCCCTAAGTAGCGTAGAAGTGTTGTTCGGGTCATCCAACCGCTAGTTTTCATTATTGCAAACCCTAGCTTATTGTGAAGTTAAAGGAAGAAAGGTAAGATTTGATCTTGTTTGATGTGTTATAAAGGTTGTATGCATGTTGTAGTATGTTAAAATGGATGAAAATCATGAAATATAGTATGTTGGAGTTAAGGTGTATGTGAGATTTAGCCGTGTAAGTGTGTGTGTGTTGAGTTGTGTTGAAGCAATGAATTAATGCCTAGTTAGCATGTGCGATTGTTGTAGAGTGGAGAAATGAATGAGAATCATAAGTATGTGCATGTGTAGTGTGGGCCGAATATGGGTCATGTAGTGTGGCAAGTAATGAATTAATGTCGCTTAGTGTGTTAGTTGTTGTCGTTATGAATTTCATGATGAGAATGAGAGTTTAATGACTCAAATTGATGTTGTAATTGTTGCGGACTGATTTGGAGGTTATTGTACATTTGGTGTAATTTGTATATTTATGAGAATGATATCGTTATAGTGTGGATTGTTGATACAAATCATGATTCGGAAGCTAGAAATGAGACATAGTTGTGTCTCGGGTTTGGGACGCAGTTTTGGGCAAATTGGAGCCTTGTTGGATTGTTGGAAATATTGTATGAATTGTTTGAAATGTTCTTAAATGTTGTTAGTATGGATTCAGATTGGTATTTGAATGTACAAGCGTTGATGTTGGCTTGAACGTGAGTCGTTGAATCGAATGTGTTGAAAGTTGTTGAATGATGTAAAGGCGAGTTATTAATGTTATATTGCCTTTCGGATTGCTTATTGATGTTGCTAGGTTGGTTGTTGTTGTTGTTGTTGTTGATTTGGCCGAGTTAAATTCTCGGGGTTGGCCTATTCTGGGGGAAATGCGCCCACATTTCGTAGAATTAAGGGCTAAATTGGAATTAAATGCCCAAAATGTCTATAGCTAATGTTTGGCATATTATGACTTGTTTGTAGACCTTGGAGAGCCCGAGGCGTAGGTTGGCTTTAGCTTGAATTTGGAGTAGCTTTGAGAGCGTCTGAGGTATGTAAAGCTCAATCCTTCCTTCTTTTGGCATGCCCTGGTTTTTAATAGGCTATGACACTAGCCTCGAGGAAATTCTACTTAAAAGTTTGGTTTTTAAAAGAATTTTGTTCCTAAATGATTCCGAAAACTACGAAAGTCCGTAACTTTCACAGACAGAACCGGATCGCTTCAATTGGCTCAAAAATGATTCCATGATGTATGATGACTATGTTTTCCATAGGCGGGCCCGACTCGGGTCGACACCCCTCTGTGGGCCCCGCGACTTTCTTTATGTACTTTGACGATTTTTGAAAGAATTCGATATGACCATCTTCCCGACCCCCGAGTATGATTACCTATTTGTCTGTTGAGTTTGAAATAAGGATTTTACGTATGTGATTTTGATATGTTCCCGAGTGACGTTCGGGCGAAAATCTGATTTGACTACTGTTTTGGCCTATAAACGATGGTTCGTTTCGATTAACCTACTAAGTCTTTGTAAATGTTTTAAACTGTATTTGGTTACTTGTGATTCTGCTCGTGCATTCTGTTGTTACATTTTAATAGCGAGTCCGGGCAGGTATGTGTGATATTGTCCGTGGATACTTGACCGCGGGCTGTGATATTACCGCTGGATTCTTGGCTGCGGTATGTCGATATGTGATATTGACCGCCGGACTCTTGGCCGCGATAGGTATATGTGATATTGCCGGAGATTCTTGGCGCGCGGTATGCGTGTATGTGTGATATTGACCGCCGGGTACTTGACCGCGGTATGTGTATATGTGATTTTGACGACTGGATTATGATCGGTCGGTTAATGTCGGCTCATATGATAAGATAAGATGTTATGATGTTCTTCGGTATATATATGTATGATCTGTATTTCAGGAGTAAGCGTGCTGGCATTCTGATTATTATATTTGTCTTCTGTACCTCTGTTGCATGACTTGCGTGTCAGATGACAACATTTTGGTATTCTGGTTATTATGTTCACTTTCTGTACCTCTGTTTTGATTATGACTCGGATTTGTTACTATATCTTCTGCTTTGCATACTCAGTACATATTCCGTACTGACCCCCTTTCTTCGGGGGCTGCGTTTCATGCCCGCAACAAACGTGCTTCGGCGACCCGCCAGTCTAGGACACCCACTCTGCAGTTGGAGTGCTCCCTTTATTCCGGAGCCCACGTTTTGGTATATACTCGTCCGTTGTATAAGTATGAGTTTGTTCAGGGGTACGGCGGGGCCCCTATCCGTCATATGATTCGGTTAGTGCATGTAGAGGTCTGTAGACGTATATGTGGGTTAGGCCTATCCTGTACAGGTGTGTTTGTATGTTACATGTTCTGGGCGATCCTATTCGCCGTAGTAGCCTTGTTGGCTTGCATTTGTATATGTTTTGGGGCCGATGCGCCATTTGATAGCCTTGCTTCGCTTCGATATATATATGTTTGCGTTTGAGATGTGTTTGAGACAGACTTGAAATAACCCGAGACCGGCGTCGATATTTGTATGCGCGTAAGCTATCTGTTTGTGAATCGAATTAATGAATGTGTTTGGGTGCCCAGCTCGGGCACTAGTCACGGCCTACGGGGTTGGGTCGTGACATGACAGTCCATGATAAACTCATAAGCATCCTCACCCTCAGTGCCATAAAAGACTAGAGGCTTCATCTTAGTGAACCTCTAAAACAAATCATGCTCATCATCGGTCAACACCGGCCCTGCCACTAGTCTAGGAAATACCTCAGGTCCTGGAGCGTCATCTAAATATGGGGCCACAACTGCAGGAGCACGAACTCTGTCCGGAGACTGACCACCCAATCTCACAGCCTGGCCAACTGCAACGGTTGGTAGCACATGTGACTCAGTCAGACCGTTCAACAGGTCCAACACTCGGCCGATAACATCTGTCAACACTGCAGCAGCTACTACCTCTGGCAGAGCTGGTGCTGCTCCAACCTCTGCTGCCTCATCTGGCACTGCTTGAGGCTTGGGGGACCCAACGAGAGTCTGACCAGCCGTAGGAGCCCCGCCCTAGGTAGTGCTGCTGCTTCCCTGCCTCTGCCATGGCCACTACCTCTGGCCTGACTTCCACAGCGAGCTGTGGCCCAGCGGCCCGCTTGGGTACCTCACTCGCATCTGCTCTCGCACGAGCCCTCGCCATCTATCAGAGAAAAGAATGACAAGTCAGAAACCAATAGGAATCAAGTAGCACGAAAGAAAGAAAGAAAGAATTTGAATTTTCCTAGTGTCCCATAGCCTCTCGAAGATAAATATAGACGACTCCGTACCGAACCGCAATACTCTACTTGACATGTTCTCGAATAACGAGATCGACGCACCTAGGGCTCTGATACCAACTTTGTCATGACCCAAGTAGCCGTGAGTGGCACCCATACTAATTCTCCTAGTGGATGAACCAATCCCCTTAACTGTTTATCCTTTAATTAATTAATCTTAAAACATTCAAGGATGTAATGATACTAATAATAACCAACTGTCTAGTCATGCCATAAATAAATATAAGGTACGAAAATCCTAACTATTACAACGCTAAACTCCGAAAGTCATCATACAAGGACTCTAAAACATAAAGTTGTCTAATGAATGAAATAACCGTCTAAAATAATCATAAATGTCTGTAATGAAAGTAGACATCCAAACATGGAAAGATTTTCATGAAGGCATGGCAAGGATAGGTGCTCACCCTTGGATCTGATTGGGACTGGCCTCACACTAGATATGAGGTATGGAAGATGTCTCTGGAACACAATCTATACTCAAATAAAAAGTACAGCGAGGTAGTATCAGTACAAACACTAGGTATTGGTAGATATCATAGGCCAACTAAGATTAGTATCATGCATGCTTCACAAAATCAATAAGATTAGTGAATAGGCACAACATGACATAACCAAGTAATGTCATCATCAGGAACCAGCCAACAGAGGGATAAGATAAATCCAGCTATCAATCAATCACCGAGTTGATATAAGATCAATCATCAGCCAAAAACAGAAATAGGATGCATCTGATGCAATGCAATAAAATAATGGAAGTATCATAACCGTGTAGACACATGCTAAATGGTATTGTTTTCCCAAATAGTCCTGACCTGCAGGGGACCCATGGTGTCCATGTACCACTCGCTCCGTAACTGACCTAAGATCACGAGCCTATAACTAGGCCTCATCCTCACCCCTGTCAAATGTGCCTTTATATTTTTATATCTCTGTATCTAATCACAATATGAATCTCAACGTATTTCCAGTCCAATAGCCAATATGGAACATGATCGGTTAATAATATTAATATCAATAAAAGGCACCATGCCATAAGTCATAACAGGACTCAGACAAATTTACTCAACACATCATGAATATGCAACCATCTCAATCAACAACAAGAGTATATATTGACTCATTCCTTTCAAAACACAACCATTCTATCTCAAGTTTCGATATATGAAGAAATGACACAAGCACACATAATTAGAATTCATACTAACAAATCATATTTTCTCCTATCAACTTCCTTACATATACAATCAACTAACCAATGTCTAGCTCAAGTAAACCATAACCTACATCAAAATTGAACTGGAACAATGAAATTATTCTGCAATAGCTTTCCCCTTTCGTAAAGCTTTGGAACGTTCAAAGTCTAGAAATCATAATGCTAAGTGAGTAAGGAATTATCAACTCAATAACAACAATTTGGGAAGAACCATCCCCCCCCCCCCCCCGCGTACTTCTACCCTTTTTCATTGGGTGAACTATCATTAGGTATGAATTCATCCTAAAATCAATCCCAACAATCATGCTGTAACAATTCTTGTGTTCTATAATTACTTCAACCCCTTTCAAATGATTTTTATGCTAAAGCTTCAATTTTTATTGGAATCCTAAGTCTCAATAATCCATTCTCACCATTATTAATAAAATTCTCATCCTAGAAAGTGATAATCTACACTCCTAGGTGATAGAATGGTAATAAAATCACCATTCCACATTTTATTCAAGGGTTTATTAGTGCTAGGGTTCTAGGGCCTTCTCCCACCATTAATGGACCTTAGGCTAGTCATGGGACTTAAAGAAGGAAGGGGAATGAATTGCATAAAGGTTAGAACTTACCTTTAAGGAAGAATTTCACCATAGCCTTAGAAAATCGCCTCTCACTTTCTTGAGAAATGTTTTTGGTGTTATGTGGTGAATGACTTCAAAATTTGCAACATAAAAGTAGGTTTCATCTCCCGTCGACCGCTGCAACGGTCTCGCTATAGCAAAAAATCGCACCGCTGGGACTGACCTTATTAAACTAGAATTCCTGCGACATCGACCGGCGCTTCGCTGTGGTGAACTCGCTGTAGTGGCCCTCTAGCCCGCTGCAGCAGTCACATCCAATCAGTGACCTCTGGTTTTCTACTAGAGTTTCACCCAAAATCCCGACATCAATCCGAGGCCCTACAGACACAAACCAAACATGTACACATATGTAACAACGCGCTACAGACTCACCCGTGGCCTCAGAATTCACAACGAAGATCTAATTTACTAAATCAAACTCCCAACGGAAATAAGTCAAGTTTTCAAACAAGGGCACAAATACAATCAAAGGCCTTTATTTCATAATTCTAGCTCCTTAATTTATCACTAGATTCACTACTAGTCTCAGAAAGGAACTAGCAGGGATAAAATGGTCAAAACGCACATAACTGTCACGACCTAACGTAGGGCCATGATGGGTACCCGGTGCTAACCCACCCGGGCACCTCTTATCGTACCCTCACATTTACATCTAGGTGAGCCACATAGCTAAATCATACTTTCTATCCATCATTCATGCTAATCTCATTGGGCAACAATATATTTATATCATCATCAACATAATCCCCATATTCGTGTACACTAGCCGACGCGGCTATCAAGATAATATACAAAATATAAGCTGAAAAGGCTTTAAGACATCTAACCATACACAACAGTCTACGAGCCTCTAAGAAGAGTAGGTAACATCATATAGGCGGGACAGGACCTCGTCGTGACCATGTATGTACACAAAAGAATAATACCAAAAGCTGTAGCTCCGGATGAAATGGAGCTCCTCTAAGTAGTCCCTGAATAAGAAAGCTATGGATCAAGCCTGTCTCTCTGGCCACCTGCGGGCATGACGCAGCGTCCACAAATAAAAGGATGTCAGTACGAATATTGTACTGAGTATGTAAAGCATAATCAACATCATAATAGGAGCATAAGAGACAACATAAGAAATAGCATAAGATAGGAGAATCGGGAGAAAGTAAAGCCATCATCATAATTACTTACTTACTTATTTACTTACTTATCTTTCATAGGGACCTTCCATTTCTAAAGTGTGCTAGTGTACATACATACATACATATACATTCGTGTTCGTATTCATATTCATATTCGTATCTATACCATACCCGACCATGAAGGCTCAATGTCTCGCATACCCGGCCATGACAAGGCTCGGTGATTATATATACCTGGCCCTACCAAGGTTCAGTGGTATCCGTACCCAGCTGCAGTGGTGTGCGCGCGATATGTATCATACCCGGCTATATAAGCTTGGTGTCACGTAATAGTCATATGTACGTAGACACGTATACATAAGTGTCCATAAGTATCATCAACATCGTTACCATTATCATTTTTGTTACGTCTATTCTTGGAGGATGAACTATCATATAAAGGGTGCAATGGAAATCATGAAAGTATCGAGGATCCTGAGCTTTAGTAGCATTAGGGGTAGAATCACTTGGAGGACATTATAGAACTCACCAAAGGATATATATATATATATATATATATATAGCCAAGGAACCATGCCTTATTGAACGAAGGGTTAGCCTTACATACATCTTTGTCTTCCCAACTATCTAACGTTCACCGTTGAAGCTTGAATAATTTACATTTAGAAGGATTCATGCCATGGTTAAGCCTTAATGATACTTTTAAATTCGAACTAGAATAATTCATAGTCTAATGAAAATTGGGCAGCATTTCCCCTATTTCGTCAACTTCCACCATATCACAAAACAACTCCCAACAAACAAAATAACATCCATAATACGCTCATAATATCCATATTATACTAGTAATCATGACTCAAGTTAGCTCACTAATTAAAAACATCACCAAAGTTGCATTTAGACTTCATTTTCTACTTTCTTCCTCTACCCAAGTCTATCAACCTCTCCATAGTCCAAATAACATGTAATGGTCATAAAATATACCTTTGATTGAGTAGGAATAACCCTTGGATGGAAATACTTCACTTGAAGAAAAACCCTAGCTTCAATCCATAAAATTTTCTTGAATCTAGCTGCCCCTAAGGGCTTCCTTATACTTAATTCCCTTAGATTAGTGATATGAGCCGTGGATATCCTTTGGATTGTTGTATATGAAATGTATGAAATGTTCTAGAGACTTGGAGAGAAGTGGAGAAGTGTTAAAATGAAAATAATGAAGTAGGATCACATTTATACACTTGAGAATAACTCCGCCAGTCGGGTGTTATACAGACACTTATACGGTCCATATAACAATGTAACTTCCATATAAGTGGCCGTGGTTCACCATCATGGAAATCATCTTCCTTCTGGGGTTATACGGACCACTTAGACGGACCGTATAAAGTTATACGGACCATTTAACTGGTCGTATAATGATTTTCGTCGTTTCGTTTGATCTCCAATCCTTATGGAACCTTCTTGACACACATTTTTAACACTTCATGACTAATCTAAGGAGAGTTACAACTCTTCTTTAAGACATCATTAAGTCAACATTAGCTCGGTACCTTACGAAATTTTCCAAAACACAACATATACTTTGCCCTTCTTAAGGAACTTTCTCCTCTTACTTCCAACCTCTTTGAAATCTTAACTAGGATCGTTAAATAACCTTTCTTACTTATAGAAACATTTCATTCATCTCACCCTGCATTAGTATATCTATCATATGACGACGTGAACTTTTTTCGAGGTGTAACATTCTCCCCCCCTTAAGAACATTCGTCTTCGAATGTTAGGTTCTCGGGGATTCTATAAAATTTTGCCAGAGTTTTCCCTATAATAGGGCACTACCATCCTGCACAGCAACCCAAAATACATCGCCTCACAGGGCTACGATAACAACGACAATTACCATGGCCACACACGACCAAGAAAACATCAAGAAAAGCATTACATACCTGAGGATAATGGCGTCTCTACCTGAGTCTCCTCTGAGGGTGAAAATAAATGTGGGTACCGGAATTTCATGTCTTCTTCGGCTTCCCAAGTCATTTCCTCTCTATTATTATTCTTCCATAAAAATTTAACTGAAGCTACCTCTTTGGTTCTGAGCTTTCGTACTTGCCTATCTAAAATGGCAATGGGGGCTTCCTCATAAGACAATTGTTTGGTGACTTGGACATCATCTATTGGTACAATTCTAGGAGGATCTCCGATGCACTCACGAAGCATTGATACATGAAAAACTGGGTGAACTGACTCCAAATCAGGAGGTAGATCTAATTTGTACGCCACTTTGCCTACCTTGCGTATAATCTCATAAGGTCCAATGTATCGGGGACTAAGCTTCCCCTTTTTGCCAAATCTCATCACGCCCTTCATCGGCGACACCTTTAAGAATACCCAATTTTTCACTTGGAACTCTAAGTCCCTTCGACGATTATCTGCAAAGGACTTTTGACGACTACGAGTTTAATAATCTATCTATCTGTATGATCTTAACTTTCTCCGTAGCTTCTTCCGGACCAAGTCTGGCCCTATCAATTTAGTCTCTCCTACCTCGAACCACCCAATTGGGGATTTGCACTTTCCCCCATATAAAGCCTCATATGGTGCCATTTGGATGCTAGAATGATAACTATTATTATAAGCAAATTCAATAAGTGGTAAATGATCCTCCCAACTACCTCCAAAATCCAATACACACGCCCGTAGCATATCCTTAAGGGTCTGAATGATACATTCGGCTTGTCCATCCGTCTACAGGTGAAAAGCCGTGCTAAGGCTCACCTGGGTCCCCAAACCTTCTTGGAAAGATTTCCAAAAATTAGCTGTAAACTGAGACCCTCTATTGGAGATAATAGATACTGGAACACCGTGAAGCCGCACTATCTCCTTAACATAAAGCTTTGCATAATCTTCTGCTACATATGTAGTTCTGACCGGTAAGAAATGAGCTGACTTCGTAAGTCTAACCACAATCACCCATATAGAATCATACTTATGTCGGGAACGGGGTAAGCCTATAATGAAGTCTATGTTAATTACCTCCCATTTCCAAGTTGGAATTTCTATAGCTTGCAACAATCCGCCCGGCTTTTGGTGCTCAATTTTCACTTGCTGACAGTTGGGACATTGAGCTACGAATTCCGCTATATCCTTCTTCATCTAATTCCACCAATATATATTTTTAAGATCATGATACATTTTCGTTGCTCTTGAGTGGACAGAATAACGAGAACAATGGGCTTCTCTCAATATTTGGTGGCGTAATCCTGCAACATCAGGAACACATAACTTGCCTCGGCATCGGAGAACTCTGTCTGCAGAAATCTCAAATGACGACTTCTCCTTCTGAGGGAGTGTATTTCTATAATGAATTAGCATAGGATCTTCATATTGTCGCTCTTTCACTTCCACTACTAATGACGAAACCGCTCAATTTTGAATGACAGCTCCCATACTACGTGAGTCCACTACTCGAACTCCTAGGCTAGCTAACTGCTGGAGCTAACGAGCCATTTCTTTTTTCTCTGGCTGCACATCGCATAAACTCCCCATGGATCTACGGCTAAGAGCATCAGCCACAATATTTGCTTTTCCGGGATGATACAGGATGTCAACATCATAGTCTTTCAATAATTCCAACCACCGCCATTGCCGCAAATTCAATTCCTTCTGCTTGAAGATATACTGAAGGCTCTTATAATCTGTATAAATATCCACATGGAAACCATACAAATAATGTCTCCACATCTTTAGTGCATGAATCACTGCAGCCAATTAAAGATCATGGGTTGGATAATTCTTCTCATGTTTGCGTAATTGTCTTGAAGCATACGCAACCACCTTACCATGTTGCATCAACACACAGCGTAGCCCAACGCCTGAAGCATCACAATACACAACCTCCCCTCCCAATTTTCCGGAAGTGTCGGGGCCCCAGGGCGAAGTTAATCTATCCTTTAGCTCTTGGAAACTACGTTCACAAGCATCTGTCCATTGAAGCATAGCTGATTTCTAGGTTAACTTCGTGAGTGGTGCAGAAATAGAAGAAAAGCCTTCTACGAACCTCCTATAATAACATGCTAAGCCCAGAAAACTACGAACCTTCGTAGGAGTTGGGGGCCTTGGCCAAGTTTTCGCGGCCTCAATCTTCTGGGTATCTGTTATGTCCCGTATCTTTACAATGGGACATTATAAAGCTAAGTGCGACAAGTTAAAGACAAAGCTGTTTTAGGGTTCCCGGGAAGGGTTTTCATCTCTCGATTTCGTTTCGATGCATCAAATAACCTATGAATTTCGTTTGGTATAAGAACATTATTGGAGAATAAGGATTAATTGGCCAAGATTGGATGACTAAGTGAGATTAAGAACTTAATTACACCATTAGTGGGCCTAAGTGGCCGTGTGGGTCCCACTTGTGGAATGGCAAGTTCTTATTGGCTAAAAACTTAAGTGGGACACTTGTCCAACCCTTGCAACTCATATATAAGGTAAAAATCTGATTCATTGTCAACTAAGCAAGTCATTTGCATCTTCACAAAGTTGAGAGAAGTTAAGAACATAGAGAGAGAAAGGGAAACTCTCGGCCTAGAGCTAGCCGAGAGTGAGGGTCCAAGCTTCTTCAAAAATTTCAGTTTTCCTAAGAAATCCAACTCTATTGAAGGTATATTAACGTGTAGCATCCATTGATATAGCAAGAACAAGTGTTAAAATCCAAGAAGTGAAGGTGGAGGCTAGCCGATTGAAGTGTTGAGTTACAAGGTAAGAATGATCACTTTTCATGTGTGGTATGATGGTTTGAATGTATAATTTGTGTATGTTGTTGTTGGATTTTTGTTGTGGTTGAAGTTGAGGTGATTTGTGAGCTTAGGTGAAGACATGTTTGGTCTTATTTTGCTTGTATTGTGGACGGATTGGACTTGCGATAATATATGAAAATGAACAAGAATTGTAAGAAGTTTTCGTATGGTTGTGCATGTTGGTATTGGGCTGTTTTCTTGAAATTGAAATGAGCCGAGTGTTATAAGCTTATAGGAAAGAATGCTTAATCTTCTTGTACATTTATTGTGAACGGATTGAATGTGTTGTAGTATGAATAAATGGATGAAAATCATGAAGTTGTTGTGGTGGTGTTGAAGCCGTGTAGGGGCTGTTTTAGAGAAGTTTTGGACTGTTTTGTGTCATGTTTTAATTGTTGTTGTTATGGACATTGTGGTATATTGTATGCCTTGTGTATATGTGAATTTAGGGGAAAAAGGAATGATTTGAGGGGGAAGTATAGAAACAGTCCAAAACCGTGGTACATTTTGGGTAAAAAGAAGGAATTAACTTGTCTTGAATGTTGTTTTGATTGTTGTAATTTCTATAAATTTGGAGTTCAAGTTGTTGTGGGCTGTTGTAGGAGTTAAGATGTTGCCAATATGATTTCTTGTGATTATACGAACATCGTTGCTAGACATCTTGTTGTTGGTTGGATGAAGTTGGAAAATTGCGAGTATATAGTATGTTGGTCGGACTGTTTTTGAGTAATGTGCGGGCTGTCCGGAATTCCCTCGTAACCTAATCGTAGTTTTGATGTATCGTTATAGGATAAAGTACTGGGCAGCAAGTACGAGTTATAATACGACT
>NC_081342.1:33922700-33996846 GCF_029784015.1 Lycium ferocissimum | reverse complement strand
AAGTAGAACTTCGAACCTTTTCAATGACACGACCACAAAGAAAATCTTTTTTGAAAAATATCCACCCAACCCCACCCCCACCACCCACTCCCCAACCAAATCCCGGCCCACCCAATCGATCACCTCGAACGCACTTCTTCACCTACCCACCCCAATCCATCCTATCCCACACCACCGCTCCACCCCAACCCTACCCACCCCCTCCCAAAGCGTCTATTTCATATATGACTACTTTGTACTTTGAAGACAACCCCCAAAAAGTGACTATGTTTGTAAACTAGCCATTTTTTAAAAGTGACAAAAATGACTATTTTTGTAAATTGATCATTTTTATAAAGTGACATAAAAATGGTTATTTTTGCAAAAATTTATTTCTTGGAAAACGGCCGAAAATGCAAATTTGCAAAAATAAGCAACTTTTTTGTCATTTTTCAAAAAATGGCCACTTTACAAAAGTAGCCATTTTTGTGCCACTTTAAAAAAAATGGCTACTCTACAAAATTGACCACTATCTTGGAAATGGCACATTTCGAAAATGGTTATTTTAATACTTTCACAAAGATGCTATTTTAAAAAATGGCTACTTTTGCAAAACGGATTAGTTTTAAAGTAACTACTTTCACAAAATGACTATTCATGAAAATTGACTACTTTCAAAAAGTGACTATTTTTAAAAAGTATCTACTTTCACAAAGTGGCTATTTTCTAAAAGTGACTAATTTTACAAAGTGACTATTTTCTTAAGTGAATACTTTTGCAAAACGACTATTTTTGAAAAGTAGCTACTTTTGTAAGTAATATTTTGAAAAAAAGCTGGCTACTTTTGTAATGTCATTACTTTTGCAAAGTTGCTATTTTGAAAGTTACTACTTTCACAAAATGTCTAGTTTTGCAAAGTTGAGAGATAGGGGTGGTGGTGGGGAGGTGAGAGGTAAGGGTTGGGGGTAGGTGGTGATAGGGGGGGGGTGGGTTGGGTGGTTATAGTGGTGGGGAGGGAGGTAGTGGGGGGGAGTAGGAGTAAGGTGGTTAAGAAACTTGTTTTCTAGAGAAAATATTTTCCAAAACATTTTGACCAACCAAACATGAGAAAATGGGAAACATTTCCTTCATACCAAACACACTCTATATGTTGGGTTTTATCCATTTTACCCATTAATTTACCCATATTTTAAGTGGATAATATGGGTTGACTCATATTGGACCCATATTAAATGGATAGGGTATCCAACCCATTTAAAATGGGTTGGATCGGGCGGATAACCATATTTTTAACCCATTTTGCCACCTCTAGGTACGGCAGGGCCTTGTCCTGTCCTTTCTACAGTTTGTATTCCAAAGAGGTCTGTAGACAGTGAAGATATGTAGTCGTGATGTTATGCAGCCTCGTCAGCATTTATTTTGTTGTACAGTATATATGTGTCGGCCAAAATCGGCTCGCATCGTTACTCTCAGTGCTTATGTTTATATGTATGTGTTGGCCGTGAGTTCCCGGTGCAGTGTCTCTTATGTTGATTGTTCGGGAAATAGTACAGCTCAGTTACAGATTGTGTATGGGCCCAGGATAGTCAGTGAGCAGTAAATGCAAGCATAGGAGTGCTTGGCCAGTAGTGGTCGGGCACTTGTTACGGCCCATCAGTTTGGGTCGTGACATATATATAGACACACACACACACAGAGACACACACAGAGAGTATTTGAAATGGGTAGTATTTTTATAGCGCTAATAGATGATATATCATATACACAATTGAAATTGAGAAATACATAAGGATAACAATCCAACTCTTAATAGTTTTTTTTTTTGGGTAAGTAAACAGTTTTATTTACCAAAGTGAGATTTACAAGAATAATTAAGGAAAACTACCAGATCTGGACAAGAGCCCCGGCCTCACCAACATGAACAAACATCTAATCTCTTTCTCAATAACTACCTACAACTCAACTCATTCATCAGGGTACCAATTAACATCGCTCCTGCAACCTTCGGGACAATCTAGGCCATTTGATCCCTCTACAATGCACTTCTTGAATAATAGTTCTGATTAGTGTTTGCACAGTTCTGCTCCTTCTTTGAACAATCTTGTTGTTCCTCTCTTGCCAGATATAGTAAACATAGCTAGCCAAAACCATTCTGTGTATTTCAACACTTGAGTTCTTACCTCTGCAATGTGAGATTGCCTATGCCATTTCCTGTTGCCAGTCAATAGGAATTCTTAGGATCCCTTGCCATATTAATAGCTTAGATCACACTTGTGATGAGAATGGGCAAGCAAAAAACGAATGGCGACAACTTTCTTCATGCTATTCACATAATGCACAGCTTGTATCTTCAATACATTCCCACTTAGCAAGTCCATCTCTGGTAAGCATTCTACCCCATACTGTTAGGAAAATATAAAGATCCACCTAAGGGCACCCCCATTATTACAGACTAATCTCCTCCAAGGTACTCTTTGGAATTCACCCCTAAGCTTTATAGACTTGCTTAATGGAAAATTGATCCCATTGCGTCAAATTAGCTTCATGTAGTCCTATGTGCTCCAAGTACTCACTGTCTTTTAGGACTTTTTGAATCACCCAAGAAGCCTAACCAGGCTGAATGCCCCAAATAGAACCTTGTTTGCTATAGTAAATATACACCCATTGGACCTACATTTTGTCTTTTTTAACTACACAAGTTCCAGAGAAGTTTGCATATGGCAGCCTTGTTCCAAGTATTCACATCCAGAAAATTCAATCCCCTGTGGGTTTTGGATTAAAAAGTGTTTTCTATGCAACCAAAGCCTTTTTTTTTATACATCTGCCCCTCCAGTTCAGAAGAAACTTCTACAAGTTGCTTCTATCACTTTGATCAACTTATTTGGCTGCACAAAAACCTTGGACCAAAGATATTCGAATAGAGAAAAGTACAGATTTTATAAGTTGTACTCTCCCAGAGTAGGAGAGTAATTTAGTGGTCCAAGATTGTATTCTTCCTAGCATCTTATCAATCAATGGTTTATATTGCACCAAGGACATTCTTTTAGTGCTCAAAGGAACTCCTAGGTACCTAAATGGAAAAGTACCTTAGGTGGTGCAGGATATCATCTTGTATATCATTTTTCAACCCTCTAAAATATATAGAACTCTTTTCCACATTGGCCACAAGTCTAGATGTTTGAGAGAATTCCTGAAAACAAGCATGGAGCAATTGTAGTGAGATAGTGTCACCCTTGCAAAACAACAAAAAATCATTAGCAAAGCTCAATTGCACTAAGTGCATTTTAGAGCATTTGGGGTGGTAATTAACAACTGGATTCTACTTCGAGCTCTTCAAAACTATTGTGAGGTATTCCATTACTAATAAAAACAAAAATAGAGATAATGGATCTCCTTGCCTCAATCCCTTCTTAGCAGGGAATTTGGGACTAGGCTGCCCATTTATGATGATGGAGTATGAGATAGTTTTGATGCAGGTCATGATCCATGTGATAAATTTCTCTGGAAACTGTAAGGCTATAAGGATTTGCTCTAAATAGGGCCACTCAACTAAATCATAAGCCTTCTTCATGTCCACTTTAAGCATGCATCTAGGGGAGATTTGTTTTCTACCATAACCTTTCACTAGTTCATGGCTTAATAGGATATTGTCACTAATTACTCTTCCTAGAACAAAGGCAGATTGATTTCCATCAATTAGCCAGTCCATCACATATTTTATTCTAGTTGTAAGCACCTTAGAGATCATCTTATACAACATTGTGCAGCAAGATATTGGTCTAAACTCAGTGATCTTGGAAGGATTTGCCACTTTAGGAATTAAAGTAACTGTGGTTCAATTGATGGCCTAATATAGATCATTGGCTGCAAAGAACCTCATTACTGCATTTGTGATATCCACTCCAATAGCAGGACAAGATTTCTTGAAAAATAGTGTACTAAAACTATCACACCCAGGAGCTTTCAGATAACTGAATCTGCAAGCACTTGGTATGTCTCCTCTTTAGTAACAGGAGCTATCGTTATCAGTTGTTGTTCTTTATTAAGTATAAGACCATCTTTCATAGTAACAATGTTGATAGCAGGTAGTTGTGGGCCTGAAGAACCCAGAAGCTGCTTGTAATACCCTACAACTTCCACTTCAATCTCATGTCCTATGAGTAACAGGCCACCAGTATCATTGACAAGGCTACTAATTCTATTTGTAAGCATCTACTTTTCATGCTGGCAAAAAAAAAAAAAAAGTTGTATTTGCACTCCCAGCCTTAGCCATTGTATTCTAGATTTTTTCTGCAATATACTTTCCTCAATAGTCATCCATTTCTCTAGTTGAAGTTTCATGTCCCTCTCATGTTGCACTACATCTTCAGGTGCCCTGGTGTACCCATTTGTTCCTGAATATGATGTAACTGATCTCTATATTCTTTAATCTTATCCTCCACCCCCCAAACTAAGTGGAGATAAGAGTTTTCATTGCTTGCTTTATCAGTTTTAGTTTCTGCCAAATTATATTCATGGTATAGTAATTTGATTCCGCACCCCATGCCTCTTTTACTATAGTTAGGAAATCAGCATTCCCTGCTAGATGATTCAAAAACCTGAAGGGTTTAGGTCTTCTCTCTTCTTCCTTTACATATGTGATGCTGAGTGAGGAGTGATCTGAACTAACAGGCTCCATGATCAGTATCCCAAGGTGTGGAAGTTGCATCATCCGTTCAACATTAACTATGCACCTATATACAATACTATATGTATGCCCATTAGTACATGTATAGTTTTACGCTGGCCCTCAGTTTTGTCATACCAGTATCAAGAAGAAAATTACTGAAATCCCTCACTTCTGCGTCCTGTATAGGATTGCCAACTTGCCTATCATTCTCAGACAAAATAGCATTGTAGTCACCCATTGCTAGCCAAGGTTCCTGCATTGTACTCTGTAGTAGAGTTAGATCATCCCACA
The DNA here is from genome assembly GCF_029784015.1 of Lycium ferocissimum. Classification (NCBI taxonomy): domain Eukaryota; kingdom Viridiplantae; phylum Streptophyta; class Magnoliopsida; order Solanales; family Solanaceae; genus Lycium; species Lycium ferocissimum. Next base: position 33,991,907 of record NC_081342.1, on the reverse strand, counting down.
GAGTCCTCCTATCGTCTATGGTGTGAAGCCCATAGATAGCTATGAAATCAAAACTCATATTCATTGATCTAATTCTAATTATTCCATGAATTAACTGAGCTGTCATGGTAATTGTCTCCAAACCCACTGTTACAGTGTCCCATATACTTAGAATTCTACCTCTGGTTCTATAAGCATGATTAGCTACCTAGGATCAGGTAGTATTTATTCTCCTCATTGTCCCACTAAGACTATGTTTCTTAAGCTTGTGCTCTGAGACAACTAACAAGCTCACTTTATTTACTCTAAGAAACAACTTAACTTCTTTTAGGCCAGGCAACTTAGTAACCCCTTTATGTTCCAAGTGATTAGTTTTATAAGGATCCAGGGTGTCACTACCCATTTTGGGATCACCGGGCACCTACTGTTCACACCTCGGTAGGCGAACCCTCAACCCAAAACAAAACATTTACAAGTAAAGAATGAGATTTATTATCCTTCAGGATAAGCTATAATCAATAGCGGAAGTTAAACCAATATATTAATCAAATAGAGAAAGTGTTTACAACAATTTAATAAATACACCGACTCAATTCCCCATGACCTGGTCTAGACTAGTACAAGAGCGGCTAAGATTGAACCAAAATACAACAATAAATCTAAGACCCAACCTCCATCTGGGAATGAAAATGACGGAGGCCTTCAAGATAGGCACCGTACATCTTCCAAAAAACTCTAACATCAATAATCTGAAAACTCTACATCCCAAAAAGGGATGTAGCAAGAGTAGAATCAGTACAACACTAGTACTAGTAAGCATCATTGGCCGACAATGGTTAGAAGAACATATCAGTAATAGAGTTCAAAAATAAGAATGGTAGGTAAAACTAGGTCAACAGTGCACATTACCTACGGCTCGTCGCAATAATAAAGATTCTTATTCTTATCAACTCTTCCCTAGTAATCTGTTTGCCTAACTTAAATTATACTCCCTTCTAACTCATCTAACATACAATAGACAATTACACTCAAGTATCGAAGGTCAACTACCATAACTTTATTCACTCTTAGTATTCGAAAGTCATCCCGTCATTCAGATATTCATTATTCGCCTAATTTTAGGAAGTCAAAATATACAAGGCGAGCCAACGAAAATCAACAAAGGTAATCCAAGATCATGGCCTGTGGTTATAGCAACTAAGCCCAACTGTGTCAAGTGTTATATCCTGTATTTTTGTGCGTTAGATTATTCGTAAGCTAAATGACATAAGTTCAAGGACGAGAGTATTTTTGAGATATGAGGCAAGGACTTTTAACCCCCGATTTTAATAATACACGGTTTGCTTATTAATTACAATTAGTGTAGGAATATTAGTGGAGATTATGAATTAATTAACCATGATTAGATTATTAAGTGGGGATTAATGATTAATTAAGTTAATTAGTGCACTAAGTGGGCCCCACTACAACATGGCCAAATCTGATTGGTCCATGCCATAGTGGGACACATGTCATTGTGGCTGGACACATGTCAACATGGTAGGCAACATATATATATATATATATAGATATGTGATGACTAATAAGTCCTGCATTGTAACATTCCGTATGTTTACGTAGGATGTGTCACGAGTTGATCAATATGGATTTAGAGGATGAACGCCGTAAATGAAATTATAGATGTAAGACACCATAAGCTTGACGAATTTTGAAACTATTATATATAGCCTTGATATTGTATATTCTTTTAAGTGAAACCCTTTTTTGTAAAAAAAAAAATTGATAAATATGATTTTATATAGTTATAATTTTTACTACTTTTTGGATATGCTCTAAATTATACACATGATATGCGAAATTTTATAAATGGGGTTTTCTTTATTATAAAGACAGTAATTATTTTCTCTTAAGAAAAGGAAGTTATCTTTTTACGGCTTTGAGAATTAGTAGTACAAAAACTTGTACTTTTGATATTGGATTGAAAAAAAAAAAAAAACTAGAACTTGATAAAATATATATTTCTTTGGATGCCCTAGTCTTTATAAAATATTATTGTGCGTATCAGTTTATAGGGCTCTTATAAATTATTAATATTTTCAATAAAAGGTATGATAGTAATTAAGAATTTTACTTGTTACTGTGAATTATATATTTGAACATTACATATATTAATTATGTAACTCCATGTCTATCTTTCCACCGCCTAGGATATTAAGTTTAGCTCATCAACTCATTTTAATATTAAAATAATTAGTGGATGTATTTTGTTGACTTAACGACCAAGTTCTCTCGTTCTTTATCTTCTTAAATATCCACTTTCTACATATAGAAAGGTAAGAAGAGTTGTTGTACGTTCCTTTCTCAACAGAGTGCAGCAACCGTCAATTTAAGTGTTCATTTTTTTCCCCATGAAATTCCCTCTTTGATTATTCTTCAAGTAGTGGAGTTTTCATTGGCTCCTTTCGTGGTTGTAGAATTTTGCTCGTTCATGTAAGCTCGGGCAGAGGAGACTGGTTTCTCCTTTAGCTAAGGTATGAATCCCATCTTATCCTTGTAGAAGAGGTCTTAAGGGTGATATTAGCATGTTTATCGCATGGGGCCCACAGGCGTGATCGGAAGCCAGAGTTCAAGTCATAGTAATTGTATAAATAGGTTATGGTTTGTTTTCTTTTGGTATGGAGATTGGTGGGGATGTGGTAGCTCGTGGAGAGCTTGTTCGATGTTAAAAGGAGGTCAGGTGTGGAGTAAACCATTATATATAGCCTTGGGAGCTCGTCGCCCTTTGATTGCTTGACGATAGTGTATGTATAGTCATTGTATGTAGTTGGGCTGTTATAGAACATATTATTAATGTGTTGTTAATGGATTTCCCTCGTATCCAGATAGTAGTTGATGTTGTTATTGTTATACTTCACGAATATGAAAGAAGAGTATGTATAAAGACATTGTATACGAAATGTAATTGGGGCTGTCTTCAGGTATACTTTTGTATATCGATTGTTTGAGTTTAGAAATTCTTCAAAGAGGCTATTGTGGTTGTGTTGAATGGTTTTCGGGGTGTAGTCGTTAAAGGAGTAGGGGAGGTGTTGTCCATTTTCCCGTAGGATAAGATAATGGTCGAATTATGATAAGCCCGCTGTTGAATGACAATACTACTATTTTCCTTGCTATAGACGAAGGAGTAATGGATTTGAGGTAGCTTGAATGTCGAGAAGCGTGTTATCAGGTATGTAAAGCTATCTTTTCTTTCTTTTGGCATGATTTATATGAAACGAACAAACGACGAATGTATAAGCTCCTATTCTTAGAGACACTAGGATGGCTAATGTCTTTGACTTCCATAAACTATTTCACGCTATCTTGATACGTGTCTATGATTCCGGAGGTTCTAGTTGATATAATCTATCGTGACATTCAAGGAACACTTGACATGATTGTCGTTTTTGATACTCATGTGCAAGTTTATTCTACTTATTCTATTGAGTCTCAGATGATGATTTAATTTGCATATGGTTGCTCACTACTCTGCTCGTGCATGCTGTTATTATATCTTTCACCGAGTCCCGGGCCAGGTATGTTATCGTGCACAGCTCTACTACATTGTTCACCGATTCCCTCACTAGAGGGCCGGGAAACGTTATATGTATATGTATATGATGATATGATGATACGGGGATGGCGGCTAGGATGGCATATGATGATTTTATTCACCGAGTCCCTCACTAGAGGGCCGGGACACGTTATATATATACATATGTACAGGATGATTATCTAATTATGTCACTAAGTCCCATAACGGGTCGGGTATGATATTGACACGCATGATTTATGTTTCAAAGGTAAGCCTTGTGGTTTTCTGGTTATTGTACTAGTTTTCTATACTCCTTATTTCAGTATGATCCTGTTTACTGTATTTCATGCTTTACATGCTCGCATATATTCCGTATCGACCCCCTTTCTTCGGGGGGCGTTTCATACCCGCAGTACGTATACTCACTTCGGTGATCCGCCAGCTTAGGATTTCTATTCAGCTATCTTGGAGTGCTCCATTGTCCCGGAGCCTAGATTTTGGTACAGGTCCTCTTATTGTATATATATGTTTATCCAGGGGTACGGCGGGGCCCTGTCCCGTCATGTGATCTTGTTGTTACTCTTAGAGGTCTGTAGACATATGTGTGGGTTATATATAGTTGCTGTTCAGTCGTGTCTGTATGACTTATGTTTTGGGACGTTCCCATTCATAGTGGCAGCCTTGTCGGCTTGCGTTTATATATGTGTTTTGGGATGCTGTATGTAGTGGCAGCCTTGTCGGCTTGCGTATATATATAGTTGGGGCGTTCCCACATGTTATGATAGCCTTGCCGGCTTATGTACGATGTTATCTGTTGGTAGTTGTGACTCCACAGGAGACAGGTTGTCTTGATATATATATATATGCGACAGTTTTGAGACGACGTCTTGCCTTTTTATATATGTGTTCTTTATCATGCTAGTTGTGGACTGATTGTAGTTAACAGATGTGTAAACGAGTGCCCATCTCGGGCACTAGTCACGGCCTACGGGGTTGGGTCGTGATAGAAGTGGTATCAGAGCAGTTCATCCTCAGAGTGTCTACAGACCGTGTCTAGTAGAGTCTTGGTTATCGATGTGTTGTGCACCACATCTATAAACAGAAAGCTACAGGACATTTAGGATGTTACCTTTCTTTCATATCTAAGATCATGCGATAGAGCCAAGACATAGGAAATGAGAATCCTTATAATAACCCTTGATTTTAGTAGAAGAATGGCATCGACAGAGGGAAGTGACTGATGATATTGGAAGTTACAAAGTACGCAGGTAAGCAACGGTACGAAAGATGTATGTCGGGCATGGTATTTGAAGTACGATTGAAATGCAAAGTTGAAGATTGAAAGGGAAAGTAAACAGGAAAGTGTAACAGGTGCAGCTTAAGTTGGACATACGAGGTAAGTTCATCATTTTCATACCGTTGTTGATATTGGGAGCCCTGTGTGGCTGTGATATGATATGATATATATATATATATATATGTTGGCCTTGTGAGGCACTGTTGGTATTTTCTGCGTGCAGGTTTTGAGATAGTAAGAAATACAGAGGAAACTCTGCCAAAAGTTTTCTAGAAATAAAAAGAGAAATATAGATTTGTAATATGTCTTGAAAGGTCGTGTCAATAGTAAGGATAGGATTTGATTAAGTTGCGAGTACGGCTGACCTCGAGAAATAAGTTAACTGCTGAATTGATGGTAATAGCAATTAGGAGGTCGATATCGATATGGTAAAAAGAAATTGGAAAGGGCTTGTGATACTCAGAGATGATTTAGAAAAGGTCAAAAATCTTGATAGAGTGTTATATTAAGGTACCGACTGAATTGATAAGCAGGGATAAATTATGACGAGTTTATAGTTAAGAGAAGTAATAGTATGATTGAGACGAGAGTATAAAGGAAAAAGGAAGTCGACTTGAAAGAGAATTCATAGAAAAGTGATATGGCACAGTAGTAACAGTTGTAATTTGTATAATCGAGATCACGAGTGATATCTTTGGCTAGATGTAAAAGACCAAAACTACGGAAAGGTGAACAAAGAAATAAAACGATTGTTAGGAAAAGGATCAGCATAATAAGAATGAGAGGGGGTGATCAGGATGAACAAAATAAGTTTTGGAAGCGAAGAATGGATTGTATAGAAGTAATATATCCTAAAGGACAAGGCGCTATCGAGTTGAGAATAGGGTTCCTCGTGCGAGGGATGAAGGATTAATTATAACGGGAGGTAATAAGATAAATTGAGGAAAGAATAAAAAGGAATAAGTATGGGTATAGGAAGAACAGGAAATATGCGAAGTACGCGCACTCAAGGAGTAGTCGTATTATGAAAAAAGGAGAAGATGCATCTCCTACGAATATCCTATATCAAGATAGAACAAGTAAAGTATATAAAGGAATAAGTTGGAAAGAAAAATGTGGCCATCAGTTATGAGTTTACCGTACGACGATAAAGCAATAAAGCAAGGCTATCACCAACGACAAATACGATACGATTACGATTTAGTTTTGAAGTCAATGTTGAGTGCAACACAAGAGTAGAAAAGTATGAGGCATAAAAGGTATTAGTTATGCATGAGACTTAGATCCTTCAAAATAAAGATGGCAGGTTTAAGGGAAAATATAGTTACGGTCACTATAAGTTGACTACGGGAAAGAGAGGAATAAGTTGAGATGGGAAGAAAAGGGAAGGATGACGCTATAAGTGAATTCTGAGTATTGAGGAATGGAATAAGTGACATTATGGATAATACGGATGGTTAGACATACTACTATTTCAAGCATAGTTGTTAATTTGAGCGGATGTAGACATTGACTCATAACTAATGGTTGAGCTAAGTAAAATACAACCTTGTTTGGATTGCTATGTTGGCTGTATTACTTGGTTGCAAAACTGCAAGATGAGCACATTAAGACTTCACATATGAATATGATACAGTATAATAAAGGAATTGACGAAAGAGATATATGAGTTCGAGATTGGAAGTGGGGTAACAGAGATAAGTAAGACCCTTAAAGGGGGAAGTGAGTAGGGAAAATACAAGGGTAGGGATTGAAACGATGGATCTTGAGATGTGATAGATATAGACTTTAAAAAAAAGGGGTGAGAGTTATGCAGAAATGATTCTAATAGCTAGTAAATAAATGAACAAGAATCAAGCGGGTATCTGAGACTGTACTGAAAATCATTGTAAAGGCCTTGAACAACATGACATTGAGAGCGGATAACTCAAGGAATATTGTAAAGGATAGCGATGCTATATTGGAATAGAGGCAAAGGAATTGACAGTAGAGTCGTTTGATAATGATATAGCGATTTATAAGTGACGAATAAGAAGGGACATAAAGCTTTCTATTGTAGAATATAAGATGTGATAATCAAGGGACAAATAAAGGAAATAAAAGAGTATGACGAGATAAGTTACAATAGATAGAAAAAAAAAAAAAGGGAGTTTTGGTATGTATGATATACGTAAAGTAGAACGAACCAAAGGAAGTGAAGTTTATGAATAAGATTAGATGTCAATTCACGAATCACACAAGAACGGTTATGTAACCTGCAAGTATTTACATGTCGGGAATGAAACCGATTAGGTACTTAAAGAGAGGAGTAAGAGGTAAGCAAGAAGAGTGTGCTTGTTGATACTCCAAGTCAGTTGGGGGAAAATATATGGAAAGTTGAGTCGAAATGTTGAGTTGGAATTGTCATTAAGAACAAATAGGACAATTACTCTGAATATGATATAAGTATATGTTATATGTTTCCTACGATAGCCCTGGGGTGTGTTAGACTACTTATGCATTCGATAGGATCATCGAATAAAGGGGGCTTTACCAGAAGGATATTACGCCTTGGGACTTTCATTTTTGTATCATTGTGGTTATAGCAAATTCCAGAGAGATACAGCTCTTCAAAAGGAGAAGACCCCATTCGAGGTTACACCTGACGGAGGGCTACGATATGGGGGCAGGTTGTGTGTACCTGAGGTTACAGAGCTACGACAACAAGTTATGGGAGAGGCACACTATGCTCGTTATTCTGTTCATCCAAGGTCAACGAAGATGTATCATGACCTCAGATGTTTATATTGGTGGGATGGCATGAAAAGGGACACAGCGGAGTTTGTTGCTCAGTGCCGATTTGTCAACAGGTTAAGATCGAGCATCAGAAGCCTTGTGGGCTATTACAGGAGATAGAGATCCCAACTTGGAAATGGGAAGTAATCAATACGGACTTCATTACAGGTTTACCTCGCACTCCACGGAAGTATGACTCTATATGGGTTATTGTGGATAGGCTGACCAAATTAGCCCATTTTCTTCCAGTCAGGACTAGTTATTCAGTTGAGGACTATGTGAGGTTATACATCAAGGAGATAGTGAGACTTCATGGGGTTCCCACATCTATTATCTCAGACAGAGGAGCTCAGTTTACAGCTAACTTCTGGAGATCATTCCAGAAGGGATTGGGAACACAGGTAAGTCTTAGCACAACATTTCACCCTCAGACTGACGGACAGGCCGAGCGTACTATTTGGATGCTAGGAGATATGTTGCGAGCCTGTATTATTGACTTCAGAGGTAGCTGGGACGATCATTTGCCACTTAATGAGTTTGTTTATAACAGTAGCTACCATTCTAGTATTCATATAGCACTGTATGAGGCCTTATATGGGAGGAAGTGCAGGTCACCTATCGGTTGGTTCGATGTTGGTGAGACTAAATTGATAGGCCCAGACATGATTCAGCAAGCTGTTGATAAGGTAAAGCTTATTCAAGAGAGATTATTGGCAGCCTAGAGTCGACAGAAGTCATATGCAGATAATCGACGTCGACACTTAGAGTTTCAGATTGTGGATTGGGTGTTTCTGAAGGTGTCGCCCATGAAAGATGTGATGAGATTCGACAAGAAGGGGGAGCTTAGCCTGAGATACATTGGACCTTATTAAATTATTCGTAGGGTAGGCAAGGTTGCCTATGAGTTGGACCTACCATCTGATTTGGAAGCAGTATATCCGGTCTTTCATGTATCAATGTTTCACAAATGTATTGGTGACCCTTCTAGGGTATTCCCTGTAGATGATGTCCAGGTGATAGGGGAGTTGTCTTATGAGGAGAGCCCCATAGCTATACTTGATCGCCAAGTTAGAAGGTTACGTACTAAGGATGCGGTTTCCGTCGGAGTATTGTGGCGAAATAATAATAGGGAAGAGATGATCTAGGAAGCCGAAGACGAGATGAAGAATAAGTATCCTTACTTGTTCCCTATGCCTGCAGGTAATTTAATTCCTTACCAGACTACATTGATTGGTAGATGCGACTATATGTTATTGTGGCTCGGTGAGGCATCTGTGGGTTGCTGAATGCAGGTTGATAGGGATGGCGATAAAGGAGACTTTCTCGAAATTTTTACAAGACCCCATAGAACTAGTTAAACATTCGAGGACGAATGTTCTAAAGGGGGGAAGGATGTTATATCCTGTATTTTTGTGCGTTGGATTATTCGTAAGCTAAATGACATAAGTTCAAGGACGAGAGTATTTTTGAGATATGAGGCAAGGACTTTTAACCCCCGATTTTAATAATGCACGGTTTGCTTATTAATTACAATTAGTGTAGGAATATTAGTGGAGATTAGGGATTAATTAACCATGATTAGATTATTAAGTAGGGATTAATGATTAATTAAGTTAATTAGTGCACTAAGTGGGCCCCACTACAACATGGCCAAATCTGATTGTTCTATGCCATAGTGGGACACATGTCATTGTGGCTGGACACATGTCAACATGGTAGGCAACATATATATATATATATATATATAGATATGTGATGACTAATAAGTCCTGCATTGTAACATTCCGTATGTTTACGTAGGATGCGTCACGAGTTGATCAATATGGATTTAGAGGATGAATGCCGTAAATGAAATTATAGATGTAAGACACCATAAGTTTGATGAATTTTAAAACTATTATATATAGCCTTGATATTGTATTTTCTTTTAAGTGAAACCCTTTTTGTAAAAAAAAAATTGATAAATATGATTTTATATAGTTATAATTTTTACTACTTTTTGGATATGCTTTAAATTATACACATGATATGAGAAATTTTATAAATGGGATTTTCTTTATCATAAAGATAGTAATTATTTTCTCTGAAGAAAGGAAATTATCTTTTTACGGTTTTGAGAATTAGTAGCTCAAAAATTTGTACTTTTGATATTGGATTGAAAAAAAACTAGAATTTGATAAAATATATATTTCTTTGGATGCCCTAGGCTTTATGAAATATTGTTGTGTGTATCAGTTTATAGGACTTTTATAAATTATTAATATTTTCAATAAAAGGTATTATAGTAATTAAGAATTTTACTTGTTACTGTGAATTATATATTTGAACATTACATATATTAATTATGTAACTCCATGTCTATCTTTCCACCGCCTAGGACATTAAGTTTATCTCATCAACTCATTTTAATAATAAAATAATTAGTGGTTGTATTTTGTTGACTTAACGACCAAGTTCTCTCATTCTTTATCTTCTTAAATATCCACTTTCTACATATAGAAAGGTAAGAAGAGTTGTTGTACATTCCTTTCTCAACAGAGTGCAGCAACCGTCAATTTAAGTGTTCATTTTTTTCCCCATGAAATTCCCTCTTTGATTATTCTTCAAGTAGTGGAGTTTTCATTGGCTCCTTTCGTGGTTGTAGAATTTTGCTCGTTCATGTAAGCTCGGGCAGAGGAGACTGGTTTCTCCTTTAGCTAAGGTATGAATCCCATCTTATCCTTGTAGAAGAGGTCTTAAGGGTGATATTAGCATGTTTATCGCATGGGGCCCACAGGACAGTGATCGGAAGCCGGAGTTCAAGTCATAGTAATTGTATAAATAGGTTATGGTTTGTTTTCTTTTGGTATGGAGATTGGTGGGCATGTGGTAGCTCGTGGAGAGCTTGTTCGATGTTAAAAGGAGGTCAGGTGTGGAGTAAACCATTATATTGTTATATCCCGTATTTCGCACGTCGGGATAATTCGGGTCAATTACGACAAGTTGGGGACAAGACCATTCTGAGAGATGAAGTAGAGATTTTTGTTTGCTTTAAAAGCTTAAGTTGTGTATGATTTTATTAGCATGAGATATTATGGAGTTTGGGATAAAAATTGGATTGTGGGAAGTTAGATATCTTATGGAAAATTTGGGACCAAAAGTGCGTTTTTGGAAGTTTTTATTTCATGAAAATATGGCCATGTGGCCGGCCACATAAGGAGTGGGCCATGGCCACATGGTTGGCTATTGTGTGTTATTAAAAGATGACTAAGTCATCTTAATTCCTCACTTTTATCTCTAGAAATTTCAAGAAAGAATTGGAGGAGAAAGACAAGGCCATATTCGGCCATAGCTAAAGAAAGAGGAAGATCAAGAACCTTCATTCCAAAAATAATTTCTCCAAGTTTTCTTACCAATTGGAAGGTGCTCTTCAACGTGGGATAGTTGTTGGAACAAACAAAACACTTATTCTTGCAAAATTTATTCCTAGCCGTGTGGAAAAGTTGGAAGGAGAAGGTATGCTCTAATCTTTTCTTTTGTATGTTATGCATGGCTTATGTATGTTGTTAAGTGTGGAAATGAATGAAAATTATGGGAACATAGATGTTGGAGGTATGACCGTGGGTCTAGGTGGTTGGCCGTGCATGTGTGTGTGTTGTTAGGGTGATGAATTAATGGAATTTAGCATGCTTGTGTGTTGTTGTAATGTGTAGAAAATGAATGAAATCATGGAAGATGTATATGTAGGTGTTGGCCGAAAATAGGGGCTGATTGTTATGCAAGAAATGAAGTGATGTTATTTAGTATTTGGATGGTCGTCGTTATGAATTCTATGAGGTAAAATGAAGACTAATGAATCAAATTGAAGTTGTGATGGTTGTGGGCTGATTTGGAAGCCAATGTAACTCTTATGTGAATTTTATATTTAGGATGATTACATTGTTAATATATATATTGTTGATGTAGTTTATGAGTTTTGGAAGAAGAAAATATGTTAGTATTGTTTTCGTTTGGAGAGCATTTCGGGTAAGGTGGTGGTGTGGTTGGATTGTTGGAAAAATTGTGTGAGTTGTTTATAGTGTCCTTGAATATTGTTTGAATGATTTCGGATTAGTAATTGAACGTGTGAATATTGATGTTAGTTTGATTTTATGCGGTTGAATTGAATATAAGTGAATATCGTCGCATTATGTGAAAGAAGGTTGTTGATGCTAGAATGCGTTTTGAATCAATGGTTGATGTCATTAGAATGTTTTGTTGGTGTTGTTGTTGATGAAATTGGCAAAGTTTAATTCTCGGGGTGGTGTGTTTATAGGGGAAGTGCTGCCGAAATTTCTGTAGAATTCGGTGTACGTTTGGAATCGGGTTTCTAAATGCTTTTGGCTAATGTTTGATATTTAATGGCGTGTTGTAGATCTTGGAAATTCCACGACGTAAATTTGGATTAGCTTGGAAAGGTGCAAGGTATGCAAGGCTTACCCTTTTCTTCGTTGGCATGTCTTAGCTACGATTAAGTTATGATAAGATACGAATCTCGAGGCGATTCCATTCCTATGATCCGAGCAAGCATATGAGTTTTATTCACTTTTAATGTTCACAAGTCAATTTAGTTAAATTATGGCTCCTATGTTTTGAAAGATTGAATTTCAAAAGCCTTAAAAAAGAATGATGCCACAAAAAGGATTCCGATCTTCAAACGTCCGTAACTTTTGCATACGAGCTCGGAACGCCCCAAAACATAGTAGGTAAACTCATAAGACATAACTTTCCCCTAACTCACGTAGTCGGGCTCGGGTGGGGGTCGGCACCCGCCCGTGGGGCCCGCGCTCTTTTATACTATTCCTAATGACCTTTGGAGAAAAATTAATACTATTTCATTTCGATCTCCGCATATGGATTTCCTACTTACTTGACGAGTTATGATTATGATTTTATACATATGGTTCCTACGGTTCCGTAACAGGCTTAAGATATTTGATACGTTTCCGAAGGTCGTCCGAATGACATTTGACATGACTGAGTCTTGACCCTTAAACGATAATTTGTTCTGATTTTTCCATTATATTTCTGGAAAATGTTTTAAAAATTGCATGTAGTTTCTCACGACTCTGATCGTGCACTATTGTCACTTCCTTCACCGAGTCCCGGGGCCGGATGTTATCGTGCGCACTATGTTATATTTTCGGAGTATGATGTGTCCGGTTCGCCGAGCCTCTTTGGCCGCGAACCGTGGATAATGGTGTTATGATGTGTCCGGTACGCCGCGCCCCTATTGGCCGGGTACCGTGGTATATATATATGATGTGTTGTGTGACGGGGATACGGAGATATAAGATCTTCTGGAGTACGATGTGTTGTGGCGCCAACGACGGGCGGGCGACCACAAATCTAAGAGCCTTATGCATGATTTATGTTTTACGAGTAAGCACTTTAACATTATGAAAGCATTTTAGTACTTTGAATATTGCATTTACTTTCTGCACTTCTGATTTTGATTATGACTCGTTTACTATATTTCATTTCATGCCTCGTTATACTCGCACATTTTTCGTACCGACCCCCTTTCTTCGGGGTGCGTCCCATGCCGCGCGGTGCTGGTGTACACGCTTCGCAGGCCCGTCGCCCAGGATATCCGTTCGCTTGAAAGTGCTCCTTTGATCCGAGCCTATACATTGTGGTACCGACTCTCTCTATTATATGTATATATATGTTTGTTCATGGGTACGGCGGGGCCCGTCCCGTCATATGATTCCGTTATGACTCTTGGGTCTGTAGACATATACGTGTGGGTTATGGGTAGTTACTGTTTCCTTGTGTTTGTGTGATCTGTGTTCTGTACGCCCCTGTGTAATGTTGGCCTTACTGGCTCACGTATGATATTCTCCGCTGGATATTGTGACCGCGGAATGTATATATATGTATATGTATTTGTGATAGCTACGGGGCGGTGTGTCATTATTCGTAAGTATAAGATCCGATTATGTCACTTATTGTCCGATGTCCGAACTCGTATATGTATAATCCGTCCGTACATTGATTACGGCTAATAGTACGTCCGGGTGCCCGGCTCGGGCACCGGCCACGGCCACGGGGTTGGGTCGTGACAAAAGTGGTATCGCAGCGGTTCGTCCTCGGAATGTCTACGCACCGTGTCCGGCAGTCCTCCCGTTTATGGTGTGAAGCCGGCCACATTTATAAACGGAGGTCACGGGCATTTAGGAATCAATGACCTTTCTTCTGTCTTAGATCGTGCGATAGAGCTGCTTATTTAGGATGACTCCTTCCTAACGAGTTGTTGTGATTTCAGCGATGCCCCCGAGAAAAGCGACATCTACCCAAAAGGGCAAGTCTACAGCAGCGGGGGAGACTAGCCAGGCTCGGGGAGTTACCAGGGCTCGTGCTCAGCCGGTGCCTGAGGTTACGCCGCCATTACCAGAGGGGATTGGAGCAGCAGCGGCGGCAGTCGTGGGCGACTCCACCGCCCGGCCCCGAGGACCGCGTACCCTGAGCCTCCGCCCCACGCTAGGGGGCGAGGATAGGGCCACGCGGGATGCGTCCGCCCCCCGACCTCGTATCAAAGTGGCGGGCCTCGCGGGCATAGATTTGGGGATGACTATACGGACAGACGTGACAGCTCGAGGGCCCGCGATTTCCTGACCTGTAACCCGCCGGAGTTTTTCGGGTCAAAGCCCGACGAGGATCCCCAGGAGTTTATTAGACAGATGCGGCGTACGTTGCGGTTGATTCAGGCTTCCGAGACCGAGTCTGTCGAGTTCGCGTCGTATCGGTTGTATGATATCGCTGCCAATTGGTACGAGTCTTGGGAATTGTCTAGGGGCAAGGATGCTCCTCCGCCGCGCGGGACGAGTTTGCGAGGCCTTTCTTGGCCATTTTCTCGCCCCCGCAGACGAGACGAGCCGGGGTTCGCGCATTTCTACGTTTGAGGCAGACGGCGGAGCGTCCGAGAGTATAGCCTCGAGTTTGATTCCCCGGCCGCATACGCGCCATATGTGGCCGACATGGTCGACCGGGTGCATCGGATGTGACGGGGGGGATGATTACCCGATCGATAGTCGATGGCGATGGCTTCCGGCCCCAAGATGGATATTGCCCGGGTACGAGCGCACGCCCGTGGCCGAGGAGCGACACAGAGGGGCGCCACCCCCGACAGGGTTACGACGGGGAGCTAGCCCAAGAGGGCTAGGTCGGCCGGTACTTTGGAGATTCTCGAGAGGCGGCCTCGAAGAAGACACGGGGTATTCTTCGTTGTCGGCGCGGGAGCGCACCCTCACCGTTCTCCGGCAGGGAGATTTGACGGTGCAGGGTACTCAGGAGCGAGTCAGAGCTCCAGGGTTTCGGATCCTGTGGACAGAGAAACCCTGCCGGTCGAGGCCATTCATACCTCGGTGTTCACACCGAGAGAGGCGTCACCCCGGAGAGTGCCATCGGGCGATAGGCGCTTGTTTTACTTGCGGCCGCCGTGGCCACCTTATGAGAGATTGTCCGTACGGGGGTGGCTCGGGATCGTGCACCCCCCATCGGCCGCCGCCGGTCCGTCTTCTTCGCAGCTATCGCGCCCTGCGGGCGGTATACCCAAATGGCCGGGTGGGTCGTGGCGAGGTCGCGCGGAGCCTCCGCAGATCGGTCCATCGAACCGCCTATATGCGCTGGCCAGCAGACAGGATCAGGAGGCATTACTAGATGCGGCCGCAGGTACATGAATCCTTACTAGCATTTATATTCTTACATGTGCGTATTTGTTGTATAATTGTTGTTTAATAGCGGCAAGCGGAAATTCAAAGTCGATAACCAAGTATGTATAAGTGACGGTGATTAAGACGTGTTCATGGTCATTACGGACCGGAGTCGAGGATGGAAAGTAATAGTACCCACGGGGATAAATGAGTATGTAGAACCGAGAGAGGGGTAAAATGGTAATTGTGTTGTAAAAGCGTTCGGAAACCTGTCAAGACTTTATTTTACTCCAAATTACGTGACGAAGGTCGTGCGGTGAGGTGGACGCGATTATATCGACGTTAGAGCATCGTATTTCATCGAAGTCCCGAGGTTAAGCGTGCTGGAGTGAGGGAAATCTCAGGATGGGTGACCCCCTGGGAAGTTTCTGGAAGTTTTACAACTTCAGCCATAAGGAGCAAATGGGAAGTTAGGGTGGTCTAAAAGGATTTAGAATATACTGAGGAAACGGGAATTTTAGGACGCCGCGTAGGCCGGAGTGGGCTGGATCGGATAAAGAAAAAGGAAGTATATCACAGCGCTAGAATTAGGCTCAGCTTGAATGGTGCTTGGGGGATCTTTGCGAATGAGATGCTGGCAATTATATATGTGTATAGGTAAGCGTGTGATACCCCGTGTATGGCTATGTTAGTGGGTGTACGCATTCCGCAACCGATGTCACGGTATGTGGAAGGTATTAATCTGACAGTAACAAAGTTCAAGCGGAAGAAAAATAAGTGGCATGAATGCCATAAGGCAATTTGATATTGTTTTTACTATAGAGTAAGCCTGGAAGGTGTTGACATAATGATGTTGGGAAGAGAAAGGGAGTGAGCAAGATAATTGGAGAATCGAACGGAAACAAAAGTGTAGTCCGAACGGGGAGAGAGAAATTAGTAAGGTGAATGTAACCCAATAAAATAAGTACGCCCTAAAGGGGGGAAGCGGATACGAGGAATGTGAGTGCAAGATAGGCGTGTCCCCGCAAAATACTTAATATGGGTACTCGAGCTACGGGTAGGATTCCTTGTTGAGACCGATTAATAAAACCCACTCCAACACAAAAAAAAAAGGGGATAGGAGCTAGAACGGCATCTGATGGTGCCGAGAATATGGTCTCGAATGGTAGAATGTTAGAAAGTGGAGGTTTACGGAAATAGTGCGGCGAAGGAATGTTAACAGGTAACTTACAGTGATGTAACGAAAGAAAATACGACTAAGTCCGATCAAAGGCTGAGATGTGGGCAATAAGGTCATTCGCTAATAAGACTACGCCCTATGGACAGTAAGGAAAAAAAATAGGAAGCCTCCGATAATAGGAGGTGAACATAGTAGACGAGTGAGAAAAGGAAGAAAAGAGAGTACAATAGGGTAATCGGAAGGAGTAGATGGAACGACACGATAGGGTGATAAGGGAAACCCCCCGAGATCTTTATAAGACCTTACGGGACTAGTTGAACATTCGAGGACGAATGTTCTAAAGGGGGGAAAGATGTTATATCCCGTATTTCGCACGTCGGGATAATTCGGGTCAATTACGACAAGTTGGGGACAAGACCATTCCGAGAGATGAAGTAGAGATTTTTTGTTTGCTTTAAAAGCTTAAGTTGTGTATGATTTTATTAGCATGAGATATTATGGAGTTTGGGATAAAAATTGGATTGTGGGAAGTTAGATATCTTATGAAAAATTTGGGACCAAAAGTGAGTTTTTGGAAGTTTTTATTTCATGAAAATATGGCCATGTGGCCGGCCACATAAGAGTGGGCCATGGCCACATGGTTGGCTATTGTGTGTTATTAAAAGATGACTAAGTCATCTTAATTCCTCACTTTTATCTCTAGAAATTTCAAGAAAGAATTGGAGGAGAAAGACAAGGCCATATTCGGCCATAGCTAAAGAAAGAGGAAGATCAAGAACCTTCATTCCAAAAATAATTTCTCCAAGTTTTCTTACCAATTGGAAGGTGCTCTTCAACGTGGGATAGTTGTTGGAACAAACAAAACACTTATTCTTGCAAAATTTATTCCTAGCCGTGTGGAAAAGTTGGAAGGAGAAGGTATGCTCTAATCTTTTCTTTTGTATGTTATGCATGGCTTATGTATGTTGTTAAGTGTGGAAATGAATGAAAATTATGGGAACATAGATGTTGGAGGTATGACCGTGGGTCTAGGTGGTTGGCCGTGCATGTGTGTGTGTTGTTAGGGTGATGAATTAATGGAATTTAGCATGCTTGTGTGTTGTTGTAATGTGTAGAAAATGAATGAAATCATGGAAGATGTATATGTAGGTGTTGGCCGAAAATAGGGGCTGATTGTTATGCAAGAAATGAAGTGATGTTATTTAGTATTTGGATGGTCGTCGTTATGAATTCTATAAGGTAAAATGAAGACTAGTGAATCAAATTGAAGTTGTGATGGTGGTGGGCTGATTTGGAAGCCAATGTAACTCTTATGTGAATTTTATATTTAGGATGATTACATTGTTAATATATATATTGTTGATGTAGTTTATGAGTTTTGGAAGAAGAAAATATGTTAGTATTGTTTTCGGGTTTGGAGAGCATTTCGGGTAAGGTGGTGGTGTGGTTGGATTGTTGGAAAAATTGTGTGAGTTGTTTATAGTGTCCTTGAATATTGTTTGAATGATTTCGGATTAGTAATTGAACGTGTGAATATTGATGTTAGTTTGATTTTATGCGGTTGAATTGAATATAAGTGAATATCGTCGCATTATGTGAAAGAAGGTTGTTGATGCTAGAATGCGTTTTGAATCAATGGTTGATGTCATTAGAATGTTTTGTTGGTGTTGTTGTTGATGAAATTGGCCGAGTTTAATTCTCGGGGTGGTGTGTTTATAGGGGAAGTGCTGCCGAAATTTCTGTAGAATTCGGTGTGCGTTTGGAATCGGGTTTCTAAATGCTTTTGGCTAATGTTTGATATTTAATGGCGTGTTGTAGATCTTGGAAAGTCCACGACGTAAATTTGGATTAGCTTGGAAAGCAGGCAAGGTATGCAAGGCTTACCCTTTTCTTCGTTGGCATGTCTTAGCTACGATTAAGTTATGATAAGATACGAATCTCGAGGCGATTCCATTCCTATGATCCGAGCAAGCATATGAGTTTTATTCACTTTTAATGTTCACAAGTCAATTTAGTTAAATTATGGCTCCTATGTTTTGAAAGATTGAATTTCAAAAGCCTTAAAAAAGAATGATGCCACAAAAAGGATTCCGATCTTCAAACGTCCGTAACTTTTGCATACGAGCTCGGAACGCCCCAAAACATAGTAGGTAAACTCATAAGACATAACTTTCCCCTAACTCACGTAGTCGGGCTCGGGTGGGGGTCGGCACCCGCCCGTGGGGCCCGCGGCTCTTTTATACTATTCCTAATGACCTTTGGAGAAAAATTAATACTATTTCATTTCGATCTCCGCATATGGATTTCCTACTTACTTGACGAGTTATGATTATGATTTTATACATATGGTTCCTACGGTTCCGTAACGGGCTTAAGATATTTGATACGTTTCCGAAGGTCGTCCGAATGACATTTGACATGACTGAGTCTTGACCCTTAAACGATAATTTGTTCTGATTTTTCCATTATATTTCTGGAAAATGTTTTAAAAATTGCATGTAGTTTCTCACGACTCTGCTCGTGCACTATTGTCACTTCCTTCACCGAGTCCCGGGGCCGGATGTTATCGTGCGCACTATGTTATATTTCCGGAGTATGATGTATCCGGTTCGCCGAGCCTCTTTGGCCGCGAACCGTGGATAATGGTGTTATGATGTGTCCGGTACGCCGCGCCCCTATTGGCTGGGTACCGTGGTATATATATATGATGTGTTGTGTGACGGGGATACGGAGATATAAGATCTTCTCGGAGTACGATGTGTTGTGGGCGCCATCGACGGGCGGGCGACCACAAATCTAAGAGCCTTATGCATGATTTATGTTTTACGAGTAAGCACTTTAACATTATGAAAGCATTTTAGTACTTTGAATATTGCATTTACTTTCTGCACTTCTGATTTTGATTATGACTCTGTTTACTATATTTCATTTCATGCCTTGTATACTCAGTACATTTTCCGTACTGACCCCTTTCTTCGGGGCGCGTCCCATGCCGCGCGGTGTGCATGTACACGCTTCGCAGGTCCGCCGCCCAGGATATCTGTTCTGCCGCTTGAAGTGCTCCTTTGATTCGGAGCCTATACATTGTGGTACTGACTTCTCTGTTATATGTATATATATGTTTGTTCATGGGTACGGCGGGGCCCTGTCCCGTCATATGATTCCGTTATGACTCTTAGAGGTCTGTAGACATATACGTGTGGGTTATGGGTAGTTACTGTTTCCTTGTGTCTGTGTGATCTGTGTTCTGTACGCCCCTGTGTGATGTTGGCCTTACTGGCTCACGTATGATATTCTCCGCTGGATGTTGTGACCGCGGAATGTATATATATGTATATGTATTTGTGATAGCTACGGGGCGGTGTGTCATTATTCTGTAAGTATAAGATCCGGTTATGTCAGTTATTGTCTGATGTCTGAACTCTGTATATGTATAATCTGTCTGTACATTGATTACGGCTAGCAGGTACGTCTGGGTGCCCAGCTCGGGCACCAGTCACGGCCTACGGGGTTGGGTCGTGACATATATATAGCCTTGGGAGCTCGTCGCCCTTTGATTGCTTGACGATAGGGTATGTATAGTCATTGTATGTAGTTGGGCTGTTATAGAACATATTATTAATGTGTTGTTAATGGATTTCCCTCGTATCCAGGTAGTAGTTGATGTTGTTATTGTTATGCTTCACGAATATGAAAGAAGAGTATGTATAAATACATTGTATACGAAATGTAATTGGGGCAGTCTTAAGGTATACTTTTGTATATCGATTGTTTGAGTTTAGAAATTCTTCAAAGAGGCTATTGTGGTTGTGTTGATTGGTTTTCCGGGTGTAGTCGTTAAAGGAGTAGAGGAGGTGTTGTCCGTTTTCCCGTAGGATAAGATAATGGTCGAATTATGATAAGCCCGCTGTTGAATGACAATTGTCACACCCCGACCTTACTAGGGTGTGATGGGCACCCGACCCCACATTCGGAGCCGAGCGAACCCGCTATCTCTTATTACCTATCTAATCTCTTTAGATTCTTAAATCAATTGAAGGTAATATACATAGTAAAATTTTCAAAATCTTTTCGTCGTTTCTCAAATTAAACACGTCCGTAAAACATACGGGCTCTGTAACATAAGGTATAATAAAAATACATCAACTAGTGGAACCCTTTGTAAAGCTGACACTCTAGACCCACGACTCTGTCTGCAAAGTCTCTAACTCGAACATGACATCATAGCATAGGACTCTTGACCCGGCAACTCTCCAGAGCAAATGGAGATGCCAACTCCGCCGGAACATCTTCTATAATGGCTTCGATCATCACGGGTGTACCACGCGGCATGAAACGCAGCCCCCGAAGAAGAGGGGTCAGTACGAGCATTGTACCGAGCATGTAAGGCGTAAAATGATAACATAATAAAATAGACAGGACATGAAAAGCGTATAATAAGATGATATGGGAAATAAGGGAAAAAGGATTTGACTGTATCCGCTTGCCTCTCGAGGCGAAATTATGCATGCTCACTTTTACCTTTATATATATATGCATCCATAACCTGTCTGAATCACATAATATCATTAGCCAGCGTCCGGGCCTCCTGCGTCCGGGGTAAACATCTCTTGCAGCGCCACTAGTGGGGATCGTGCCCGGCCAAATAGGCCAGTGTAATCATACGCCGCCCACTACGCTTACCGTAGCGGTGGTCGTGCCCGGCCCTCTAGGCCAGTGTGGTTATGTGCTGCCCACTACGCTTACCGTAGTGGTGGTCATGCCCGGCCCTCTAGGCCAGTGTAACATCCATCATAAGCATGCATTGGAGCCCAATCAAAAATTATAACTTTATCGGGTGACGTAAGGTCGGAAAACCTCCGATTACATTATGGATTAATCATCATGATTTTGTCTCACCTTGAAGGGACTATTAATATAAGGCGAGACTATCAATGGAGAGTAACATCGTGAGGAAACATAAAAACGATCATAAGACATCGTTCGTATAATTGGAATCTTTAAATTAGTCGTTATCCAAAAACGACTTTAACATTTCATATCGTCGTATTCATGGTAAGAACATATCCTTGACACATTCGTCATAGACATTTTCTCACATCTGGCATCATCATTGCCATCATAAAATCATAGTCGTTGTTTTAGTCATAAAAACATTCAAAATCGTAAAACTTGGATTTTGGAGAAAAATGAATATTTTGGGAAACATTTATAAACTTTTAAGAAGGAAATTATACCTTGGAACCATTACTTCTAACTTTTGGAAATGAGAACGTTATGGAAGCATTTATAAAATCTTACATACGAATCATGCCATAGAAAGAAAAGGGACGAGCCTTAACATACTCGCGCGCCGCGCTAGTAGTTACGCTTATTCGTCCAAACTTGTTAGTCTACATTCAAGAGAGTTGACATAATCGTTTGTTTCATTACCATACACTTGTCTTAACCCTTCAAATACATTTACTTGTTATCTGCCGAAATTTCGGCAGCATCTCCTCTGTAATTACACCATCCCCGAGAATCTACTCAGCCAATTTTAATCAACAACAATCTTCATTGTACATCACATAATCCATAACGACGACAATTAGAATGTCAAATAAGATCAATTTACCATAACTTACCAAATCACCTACTATTCGGTTACAACAACTTCTTACATATTTTCTTGTATTTCCATCCATCTCTATACATTCCCAACAACACAAGATTTCATAAAATTTATTCATTTCTTTCCATGCAATACAACACACACCCGCACGGCCAACTCATGCAACACACGGCCACAACACTACATGCACACTTCCATAAATTTTCATTCATTTCTTGACATAATGACAACAACCAACATGCTACATACACACACGGTCACACCATACACCACACGGCTATCACTACATTATATATGTTTCATGAATTCCATCCAATTCTTGAAATTACCACAACAACCAACATGCTACATACACTTAATCCATTCTTTCTACATAATATAACACATGCACGGCTAACCACTATGCATGCACGGCCACACTTCAACAAGCAAGATTCCATGTTTTTCATTCATTTCTCCATACTACAACATATACCAAGCATCCATAACACATAAGAGAAGATTGGTTCTTACCTTTTCTCTTCAACTTTCCACTTGGCTTAGGATCATGAACTTGTACAAATGAATGATTTTCTTGTTCCAATGACTCTTCCACGTTGTAAGAGGACCTTCCAATTACTTGGAATACAAGAAGAAAATGATTTTTCACCATCAATTTCCCATGGCTCATTTTTTGAGAGCCATGGCCGAAACCCTTCCTTGCTCTCTTCTATTTTTTTCTTTCTTTCTCTCTCTTTCTCCCAACTTAATTCATGAATTAATCCCCTCATTCTTATATACTTAGTCTCCTCCAATAGCAAAGGAACACATGTCTTGTTCTTGAAATTTCTTCATTACATCAAAGATGACTTGTTGTGTCATCTTCTCTTTTTTCTCTTTTTTTTTTTCTACTCTCTTAAATTAAAAGATGACACATATATATATATATATATATATATATATATATATATATATATATCCTACTAATTGACCACATGCTCCCCTTGTTTCTTTTTCTAAAGTTTTCTCCCTTTTTCTTGAGATTTTCTTAAGTCAAAATAAAGAAGACTAATGTCTTGCGAGATAATAGTCAAAATACCCCCCAACGTTTGACCAAAATGCCAACTACATACCGAACCTTTGCGGGGTCCTATTACCCCCCTGACAAATTTTTCAGTAGCAAAATGGCCACTTTTTGCGATGTGGCGATCAGTCCAATCTGCCAACCCCCAAATATTAAATGGCGGTTGTCCACACGCGCCTGGCCCACGTGCCACGTGTTTAATTTTGCCCCATTTTTTATTAATTTCCCCCTTCCTCCATCCATCTACTCTTCTTCAAAAAAAAAAAAAAAAATCTCTCAATTTTCCATACTCCATTTTTATTAAGGATCTGAAAACCCATACCCAATTCTCCTTCATCTTCATCAACATTATCATCATCATCATCATCATCTTCACTAGGAGTTGAAAAAAAAAAATCACACCAACTTGCTCAAATCTAATCCAAACAAACCCAAATGTGAAAGGAAGCTTCCTAACACCAAATAGAACAAAGTTCATCCATTAATTTGATTAAGCAATGGGCAATTCGCGACTGCCCTTCTTTGGGGTGGTCTTTAAATTTTGCCCCTCATATTTGCGGTCTTTAAATTTTGCCCTTCATATTTGTGGTCTTTAAGTTTTGCCCTTAGCTTGGATACCTGAGGTTTGGGTTCGAACCCCGCTCAAGCATAAAATAAAGAAATAATTTCGCGAGGCGGTGGAGGAGTGTCACGCCCCACCTCCGTAACTTCATAAGGAAAAACTAAAGTTATCTTGGGGGGGCATAACTTTTCCTCAAGACATAGTTTAGTTATGCCTTATGGAGCAAAACTTTTCCTTAAGGAACTATGCCTTATAGAGCTGAGACTTTTAATTAAGGCATAACCAAAAGTATGCCTTAACTAAAAGTATGCCTTAACTAAAAGTGACTTGAAAAGTTTTAAAAAAAAAAAAAAAAGTCTCAAGGCAAAATCCGCCCCCTCGAAGATAACTTCCTTAAGGAAAAACTAAAGTTATGCCGGAGAGGGCATAATTTAGTTTTGCCTTATGGGGCAAAACTTTTCCTTAAGGAATTATGCCTTATGAGGCAGACTTTAATTAAGGCATAACCAAAAGTATGCCTTAAAAAAAAAAAAAAAAAAATGTCTCAAGGCAAAGTACTCCCCCTCCGGCATAACTTCCTTAAGGAAAAACTAAAGTTATGCCGGAGGGCATAACTTTTCCTCAAGGTATAATTTAGTTTTGCCTTATGGGGTAAAATTTTTTCTTAAGGAACTATGCCTTATGGGGCATACTTTTAATTAAGGCAATTAAGGCATAACCAAAAGTATGCCTTAACTAAAAGTGTGCCTTTAAAAGTTAAAAAAAAAAAAAAAAAAAATTCTCAAGGCAAAGTCTGCCCCTCCGGCATAACTTCCTTAAGGAAAACTAAAGTTATGCCTGGAGGGCATAACTTTTCCTCAGCATAATTTAGTTTTGCCTTATGGGGTAAAATTTTTTCTTAAGGAACTATGCCTTATGGGGCATACTTTTAATTAAGGCATAACCAAAAGTATGCCTTAACTAAAAGTGTGCCTTTAAAAGTTAAAAAAAAAAAAAAAAAAAATTCTCAAGGCAAAGTCGCCTAAAATAACTTCCAAGGAAAAACTAAAGTTATGCCGGAGGGGGCATAACTTTTCCTCAAGGCATAATTAGTTTTGCCTTATGGGGCAAATTTTTTTCTTAAGGAACTATGCCTTATGGGGCATACTTTTAATTAAGGCATAACCAAAAGTATGCCTTAACTAAAAGTGTGCCTTTAAAAGTTAAAAAAAAAAAAAAATTCTCAAGGAAAAGTCTCACCTCCAAGGCATAACTTCCTTAAGGAAAAACTAAAGTTATGCCGAGGGGCATAACTTTTCCTCAAGGCATAATTTAGTTTTTGCCTAATGGGGTAAAATTTTTTCTTAAGGAACTATGCCTTATGGGCATACTTTTAATTAAGGCATAACCAAAAGTATGCCTTAACTAAAAGTGTGCCTTTAAAAGTTAAAAAAAGAAAGAAAAAAAAAAAAAAAAATCTCAAGGCAAAGTACGCATAAATAACTTCCTTAAGGAAAAACTAAAGTTATGCCGGAGGGGGCATAACTTTTCCTCAAGGCATAATTTAGTTTTGCCTTATACGGCAAATTTTTTTCTTAAGGAACTATGCCTTATAGGGCATACTTTTAATTAAGATAACCAAAAGTATGCTTTAACTAAAAGTGTGCCTTTAAAAGTTAAAAAAAAAAAAAAAAAAAAAAAAAATTCTCAAGGCAAAGTACGCTTCCCCTCAGATAACTTCCTTGGAAAAACTAAAGTTATGCCGGAGGGGGCATAACTTTTCCTCAAGGCATAATTTAGTTTTGCCTTATGGGGTAAAATTTTTTCTTAAGGAACTATGCGCTTATGGAAAGATACTTTTAATTAAGATAACCAAAAGTATGCCTTAACTAAAAAGTGTGCCTTTAAAAGTTTAAAAAAAAAAAAAAAAAAAAAAAATCTCAAGGCAAAGTCGCCCCCTCCGGATAACTTCCTTAAGGAAAAACTAAAGTTATTGCCGGAGGAAGTATAACTTTCCTCAAGGCATAATTTAGTTTTGCCTTATGGGGCAAAATTTTTCCTTAAGGAACTATGCCTTATAGGGTATACTTTTAATTAAGGCATAAAAGTATATTTTAACTAAAAGTGCCTCGAAAAGTTTAAAAAAAAAAAAAAAAAAAATGTCTCAAGGCAAAGTCCGCACATCCGGCATAATTTAGAATTTAGAGAAAAACCCATTTAGTGTTCTTCATAGTCTCCAAATTCCTAGCAATGGAGTTTAATTTTCTCCCCAAATCAACTCAAAGAATTAGTGGTTAAATAACTCCAACCAAGCAACAAGTAGCAACTCCAAACAAGCAACTTCCAATCGAGGATTTTCTTTAACAAGATTAGATTTTTTCATCCTTATTTTTTTTCATTTTTCCTTTTTCTTTCTTCGATTTTTCATTTTTTTCTTGATTTTCGTTTATGGTGGAAAGTTGTTCTTTAACAAGTTGTTCGGAATCATATGTGGATTTTCTTCGCTTTAGATTTTCGTTTATAATGGATATTATTTTGACAACAAAAAATGGGGATGGATATTAAATAGGGTGAAGATGAAGATGAAGTAGCCTAAAAAATGGAGGGGAGTTCAAATTTTATCTACTTGGCATCATATGTGGCGGCTTAGTTGGCGTCCAAAACGGGTCGGATGCGAGATTTTTAAAGGCCGTCACGCGCCACCGGGCGGTGTATTCACGCTCTCGTTACACGGCAAAAAGGGGGCCATTTTGCTACTGAAAAAATTTGTCCAGGGGGGTAATAGGACCCCCGCAAAGGTTCGGTGTGTAGTTGGCATTTTGGTCAAACGTTGGGGGGTATTTTGACTATTATCCCAATGTCTTGCCATGCAAGCTTTGTCCCCTTTTCAAGACTTTTCTAGAACTTTTGTAAAATTACCATTTTACCCTTAGCCTTTCCGCAAAATTACCATGATGCCATTTGCAAATTTTCCTTTTTGCCCTTAACCTTTCCCAACATTTCCATACTAATAATAGTCATAAATAATATTTATAACAACTCGTCCATTAAAATAATTTTTGGAAACATAGTCTTGTCCTTACTTCTCACCATTGTCTCACAATATCCGAACTTACGAAATACAGGCTATAACATCCTCCCCCCCTTTAGAACATTCGTCCTCGAATGTTCAACTAACCTTATGGGCGTGATAATACTCCGGGAGGGTTCCTTTTATAGCTGCTCTTTCCTTTATGCCCATTCCTTATCCTTTTACCTTATTTTCCTTATAATCGAACCCCTTGACCTTTTCATGAGTCTTCATTCCGTGTCATAGGTTTCCTAATCCACTGCACCAACTCGTTCCTACTTCTTCCATGTATTCTCCTGATAAGCCGATATGTTTTAAACTCTGGTTCCGGGCTAATGAGTTTCCTCCGTTTGGACTTAAAGCCCATAATATGTCTCGCTCCCTTTTGGGGTTTCTTATATGCCGACGATCCTTTTTATGGAGTCTTCGTTTGTACCTTATTCCTCTCTCTCTTCCCAACTCGCACATAACATATCGAAACTTCTTATCCCACGTTTTGTTTTACTTTCTGCCTATGTCATCATTTTGTCCCCTTCTCCATACTCCTTCGTCCACTATTCGTCCTTTTCCTCGTTTGACTCACTTGCTCGAAATTTTCCTTAACTACACCTTCACGTTGCGGTGTGTGCGTCC
Source organism: Lycium ferocissimum (assembly GCF_029784015.1). Classification (NCBI taxonomy): domain Eukaryota; kingdom Viridiplantae; phylum Streptophyta; class Magnoliopsida; order Solanales; family Solanaceae; genus Lycium; species Lycium ferocissimum. The sequence goes on along the minus strand of NC_081342.1, from coordinate 33,964,511 downwards.
ATGTCGTCTTGCCCTTAGCACTAATCCTTACAATTTTTACTCTCTTCATCCTTATTTATCGGTCATTAACTATACTTATGATGCTATAACCGAGCGGTTTCCTATGCACGTTCCCTCCATTTATTCTCCGTTTCCGCTAAGATCAAATCCTTCGTACTTCACATGAATTCTTATTCCACACCTTCAACTTCCACTCGACAATGTCGACCCATTACCTTTATATACCTTTCAGTACCGAAGTCTTATAACATCGTCACTAAACTTAGTTACTCCTTCTCTTACTTCACATTTCCTTGTCACGGTTACTATTCCTTTAGCCTCACTTATTGCAATTAGTTCTCGAATTTCCTACGTTCCTCTCCCCGTCTTCTTTTACCACTCCATCCCCTGTTCACATACTTTTCTCGACTCCTTTCCCCAATAGCCTCGCGTTCTGCCGGTAGTCTTTCTCGGGAGCTTCACTTACTGAGGTTCCTTACCTTTCTCTTTTTTTTTTCCGTCACTTTGATCCCTTCATTTTCCATTTACTCACTCTTTTCTTCTCCAAATATCGTTATACTAGAACTTCCAATCTCAACCTATAATGAAATAATAACAGCTTACTTTGCAACACTTGTACCATTTATTCTTGCAGTTACTCGATCTTTGGTACCCTTGCTCGGTTGATGCTTTTTATATCGTAACTTCGATTGCTGGGACTCCCATGTCCACTGATATAATCATATATGGGATATGCTACACCTTCATATATATATATATATATATATATATATATATATATATATATATATATATATATATATATATATATATATATAATTACTATCAACTAACCCACAAAATACTTCCAAACACTATTCAAGCCTATCCTAATTCTAGAACTGTGATGCACCTTCTGTCCCTTTACCAGCCTAGTCTACCTCGTCCTACGCGTCTTCTTATAGTTCCAACCATCCCATATACTCGAGTTTCCCTGTGCTAACCCAACTTCTCATTTGTCTCATATGTCTGAATATGTTTAATTTCTTGTAAACTTCCTGGGGTCACCCATCCTAGAATTACTCCCACCTCGAGCACGCTTAACATCGAAACTTTGCCGAAATTCGATGCCTTAACGCCGATATTTTTGCGTCCGCTCTCTCGTATGCCCTTTATTACCCGATCTAGAGCCAATCGAACTTTACGGCCTTCGAGACATTTTCGTAATACGTCCTTTCTTTTAAAATGACTATTTTGCCCTTTTCATTCCCCGATGTTCACTTCCCGCCTATGCGTATGACTATTTCCTGTCTAGCTCCCCACTTCACGTAACGGCTCCCCACTTCACGTAACGGAACAAATATATCCATCCAGTCTTACCTCTTTTGATCTTCCATATCCTTACTCAGCTGTTTCCATCAATACTGAGCGCCTGCTAAAATCAGCTGTTAGTATAGGGGATTTCATTTCCTATGACTTGGCGCTATCGCACGATCTAAGATAGAAAGAAGGTCAACATTACGTAGATGCCCCGCGGCCCTCTCCTCCGTTTATGAACGTGGCCGGCTTCACACCCATAAACAGACTCTCTGACACGACTTTACGTACATCCCTACCCCGACTCCGTCTCTGATACCACTTTGTCACACCCCGACCTTACTAGGGTGTGATGGGCACCCGACCCCGCATTCGGAGCCGAGCGAACCCGCTATCTCTTATTACCTATCTAATCTCTTTAGATTCTTAAATCAATTGAAGGTAAAATACATAGTAAAATTTTCAAAATCTTTTCGTCGTTTCTCAAATTAAACACAGTCTGTAAACATAAGGGCTCTGTAACATAAGGTATAATAAAAATACATCAACTAGTGGAACCCTTGTAAAGCTGACACTCTAGACCCACGACTGCGTCGCAAAGTCTCTAACTCGAACATGACATCATAGCATGACTCTTGACCCGGCAACTCTCCGAGCAAATGGAGATGCCAACTCCGCCGGAACATCTTCTATAATGGCTTCTCGATCATCCGGGTGTACTGCGCGGCACGAAACGCAAAATTTCCGAAGAAGAGGGGCCGCACGCAGCATTGTCTTGAGTATGTAAGGCGTAAAATGATAACATAATAAAATAGACAGACATGAACGTATAATAAGAAGATATGGGAAATAAGGGAAAAAGGATTTCCGATCAGATCCGCTTGCCTCTCGAGGCGGAATTATGCATGCTCACTTTTACCTTTATATATATATGCATCCATAACTCGTCCGAATCACATAATATCATTAGCCCGCGTCCGGCCTCCCGCGTCGGGGGTAAACAACTCTTGGGGCCGCCACTAGCGGGATCGTGCCCAGCCAAAGGGGCCGATTAATCATACCCCACCCACTACGCTACCGTAGCGGTGGTCGTGCCCGCCCCTGGCCAACAGTGGATAAGCCGCCCCACTACGCCACCGTAGTGGGTCATGCCCGCCCTCTGGCCGTTGTAACATCCATCATAAGCATGCATTGGAGCCCAATCAAAAATTATAACTTTATCGGAGTGATGTAAGGTCGGAAACTTCCGATTACATTATGGATTAATCATCATGATTTTGTCTCACCTTGAAGGGACTATTAATATAAGGCGAGACTATCAATGGAGAGTAACATCGTGAGGAAACATAAAACAGGATCATAAGACATCGTTCGTATAATTGGAATCTTTAAATTAGTCGTTATCCAAAAACAGCTTAACATTTCATATCGTCGTATTCATGGTAAGAACATATCCTTGACACATTCGTCATAGACATTTTCTCACATCTGGCATCATCATTGCCATCATAAAATCATAGTCGTTGTTTTAGTCATAAAAACTTTCAAAATCGTAAAACTTGGATTTTTGGAGAAAAAAATGAATATTTTGGGAAACATTTATAAACTTTTAAGAAGGAAATTATACCTTGGAACCATTACTTCTAACTTTTGGAAATGAGAACGTTATGGAAGCATTTATAAAATCTTACATACGAATCATACCATAGAAAGAAAAAAGGGACGAGCCTTAACGTACCTCGCCGCGCCTTAGTAGTTACGCTTATTCGTCCAAACTTGTTAGTCTACATTCAAGAGAGTTGACATAATCGTTAGTTTCATTACCATACACTTGTCTTAACCCTTCAAATACATTTACTTGTTATCTCTGCCGGAATTTCTATAAAGATCTCCTCTCCGTAATTACACCATCCCCGAGAATCTACTCAGCCAATTTTAATCAACAACAATCTTCATTGTACATCACATAATCCATAACGACGACAATTAGAATGTCAAATAAGATCAATTTACCATAACTTACCAAATCACCTACTATTCGGTTACAACAACTTCTTACATATTTTCTTGTATTTCCATCCATCTCTATACATTCCCAACAACACAAGATTTCATAAAATTTATTCATTTCTTTCCATGCAATACAACACACACCCGCACGGCCAACTCTTGTAACACACGGCCACAACACTACATGCACACTTCCATAAATTTTCATTCATTTCTTGACATAATGACAACAACCAACATGCTACACACACACGGTCACACCATACACCACACGGCTATCACTACATTATATATGTTTCATGAATTCCATCCAATTCTTGACATTACCACAACAACCAACATGCTACATACACTTAATCCATTCTTTCTACATAATATAACACATGCACGAACTATGCATGCACGGCCACACTTCAACAAGCAAGATTCCATGTTTTTCATTCATTTCTCCATACTACAACATATACCAAGCATCCATAACACATAAGAGAAGATTGGTTCTTACCTTTTTCTCTTCAACTTTCCACTTGGCTTAGGATCATGAACTTGTACAAATGAATGATTTTCTTGTTCCAATGACTCTTCCACGTTGTAGAGGACCTTCCAATTACTTGGAATACAAGAAGAAAATGATTTTTCACCATCAATTTCCCATGGCTCATTTTTGAGAGCCATGGCCGAAACCCTTCCTTGCTCTCTTCTATTTTTTTTCTTTCTTTCTCTCTCTTTCTCCCAACTTAATTCATGAATTAATCCCCCTCTCATGCTTATATACTTAGTCTCCTCCAATAGCAAAGGAACACATGTCTTGTTCTTGAAATTTCTTCATTACATCAAAGATGACTTGTTGTGTCATCTTCTCTTTTTTTCTTTTTTTTTTTTCTACTCTCTTAAATTAAAAGATGACCACATATATATATATATATATATATATATATCCTACTAATTGACCACATGCTCCCCTTGTTTCTTTTTCTAGAGTTTTCTCCTTTTTCTTGAAATTTTCTTAAGTCAAAATAAAGAAGACTAATGTCTTGCCATGCAAGCTTTGTCCCCTTTTCAAGACTTTTCTAGAACTTTTGTAAAATTACCATTTTACCCTTAGCCTTTCCGCAAAATTACCATGATGCCATTTGCAAATTTCCCTTTTTGCCCTTAACCTTTCCCAACATTTCCATACTAATAATAGTCATAAATAATATTTATAACAACTCGTCCATTAAAATAATTTTTGGAAACATAGTCTTGTCCTTACTTCTCACCATTGTCTCACAATATCCGAACGTACGAAATACGGGCTATAAAAACAATACTACTATTTTCCTTGCTATAGACGAAGGAGTAATGGATTTGAGGTAGCTTGAATGTCGAGAAGCCGTGTTATCGTGTATGTAAAGCTATCTTTTCTTTCTTTGGCATGATTTATATGAAACGAACAAACGACGAATGTATAAGCTCCTATTCTTAGAGACACTAGGATGGCTAATGTCTTTGACTTCCATAAACTATTTCACGCTATCTTGATACGTGTCTATGATTCCGGAGGTTCTAGCTGATATAATCTATCGTGACATTCAAGGAACACTTGACATGACTGTCGTTTTTGATACTCAAGTGCAAGTTTATTCTACTTATTCTATTGAGTCTCAGATGATGATTTAATTTGCATATGGTTGATCACTACTCGCTTCGCGTACGTTGTTATTATATCTTTCACCGAGTCTCGGCCGGTATGTTATCGTGCACAGCCTTCTACCGCATTGTTCACCGAGTCCCTCACTGTAGGGCCGGGAACGTTATATGTATATGTATATGATGATGATACGATGATACGGGGATGGCGCTCGTGATGGCATATGCTAATTTTATTCACCGAGTCCCTCACTGTAGGGCCGGACACGTTATATATATACATATATACGGATGATTATCTAATTATGTCACTAAGTCCCATAACGGGTCGGGTATGATATTGACACGCATGATTTATGTTTCAAAGGCAAGCCTTGTGGTTTTCTGGTTATTGTACTAGTTTTCTATACTCCTTATTTCAAGATGATCCCCGTTTTACCGTATTTCATGCTTTACATGCTCGCACATATTCCGTACCGACCCCTTTCTTCGGGGCCGCGTTTCATACCCGTAGGTACGTATACTCGCTTTGGTGATCCGCCAGCTTAGGATTTCTATTCAGCTATCTTGGAGTGCTCCATTGTCCCGGAGCCTAGATTTTGGTACAGGTCCTCTTATTGTATATATATGTTTATCCAGGGGTACGGCGGGGCCCTGTCCCGTCATGTGATACTATTGTTACTCTTAGAGGTCTGTAGACATATGTGTGGGTTGTATATAGTTGTTGTTCAGTCGTGTCTGTATGACTTATGTTTTGGGACGTTCCCATTCGTAGTGGCAGCCTTGTCGGCTTGCGTTTATATATGTGTTTTGGGATGCTGTATGTAGTGGCAGCCTTGTTGGCTTGCGTATATATATAGTTGGGGCGTTCCCACATGTTATGATGGCTTTGCCGGCTTATGTACGATGTTATCTGTTGGTAGTTATGACTCCACAGGAGACAGGTTGTCTTGATATATATACATGCGACAGTTTTGAGATGACGTCTTGCCTTTTTATATATGAGTTCTTTATCATGCTAGTTGTGGACTGATTGTAGTTAACAGATGTGTAAACGAGTGCCTATCTCGGGCACTAGTCACGGCCTACGGGGTTGGGTCGTGACATCATGTCTCAATTCATCTAATCCGAATTCGTATATCAAAACTAGATCACAAGAATATCACAAGAAGTCAAAGGTACAATGCAATGCAATAATGTATGAAATATGGATTCAATGCATATGCACCGTATGTATGCATCCGATAACGGAACATCACATTCTAAGAAGAAACCCATAGGGGGCCCACGAAGTCCATGTACCTCACGGTTCTGGCAACAACCTTGGCAATCGCTACCTCATGATTTCGGCAACAACCTCGGCAATCGCTACACTCATCCTCGATTCCGAGATAAACATCGGACATCGGCCCTTACGTCACTCTCATCCAACTGAGCCTAGCTCATAACAACGTTTCCTTAAGTGTCATCATTATATCTACAGTATATCATGAAGCATGAGAATGAGTGCAATAAATGAGTTCAATGTCAATAATCAAATCGCTATCAAAGTACCACGCATGGGCACACCAACTATATCATGAAAAGGTTGCACAATAAGCCACAATAGAATCTCTATACTCATATCAAACGACAACACGTAGGATACTACAATATCATGAATGGGATTAACATTAGTCACCAATGTCCAGCACGGGCAGAATCACAAAAGCGAAATCACATCATTCCCTTACTTCCTAACGACATCAATATATGATAAATACGCTTTCTACTTATAAAGTCACCACTAAACATCTAGTCTAGAATCATTTCACATTCCTTTGGCACGTTTATCAATTATAATACCAAATTATGATTCAATATTAAATAACACAGGTCATATTTATACACACCATACAGAGACTCCTCATCAATGGAACATAGTAAGCCAAGTACCGAACAATTGGTCTTCCAAGTCACACAAAATCCACCAATACGCAAGGGAATACCTACACATGAACCTAGGAAATCTACAGGCCACAAGCCCGAACACATAAATCGCATAGCAGTACCATCCTAATAATTCTATCCCAATCTCCAAAATCCTATACATGTATTCTCCGTTTCATCTAATACGCGACTATGTAAGTCTAGCCGGAGTCTACCGAAGAAGGGATGCCGTAACCTACCTCAGGCCGAACAGGTAAGTGAACCTCCACTTGGATTCCATCTTCCATCTTCGTTGGGAATTTTTCGATCCAAGAGTTCTAAGAACAATGGATACACTCGAGTGAGAAACAATTGAGGAATATCGGGGTCATAGGGGTAAAATTATCATTTCTAACATACTCAACTATATTATTGCATATGCTATTTCACCACCTTTATGGGAAACAAGGTTTTGATAGGTCAAACTTACCTTACTAATTCTCATAAGACCTTATTAGCCTCTAACAATTTAACCCATTTAGCAAAAATTAGAAGATTTAGCAAAGAACACTCATTTAGTATTCTACCATAATTACTGATGGTGTGAGAAGAAAAAGAGGCATTGAAGGAGAAGAGATGAGGGATATAAGGGGATTACCTTCCCATATTTTTGTTACACCTCCGAAAATTTCATATCGTTGCCTAGTGAATAGGCTAACGCAGGGTAAGAGGTATATGATATTTCTATAAGTAAGAAAGGTTGCTTAACGATTTTAAGTAAGATTCCAAAGACGTTGGAAGTAAGAGAAGAAAGTTAGTTAAAGAATGTTGAGCTTGAAGTTGTATTTTGAAGAAGGATGTGCAAAGTATCGAGTTAGTGTCGACCTAATGATGTCTTAAAGAAGAAGTTATAATACTCCTTAGATTGCTAATAAGGTGTTAAACAAGTGTCAAGAAGGTTCCATAAGGAATGGAGATCAAACGAACGACGGAAACAATTTCCGGGAGGTGGGGTTATACGACCGCTTATACGGTCCGTATAGCACCCAACAGAAATGTTATTTCTCTGATGGTGAAGTACGATCAGTTATACGGACTGTATAATGTTGTACGGACCGTATAAGTGTCCGTAGAACACCCGACGGGCTGAGTAAGTTCAAGTATTTAAATGTGATCCCACTTCACTAATTTCATTTCCCACACTTTTCCATCTCCCTCAAGGCTTCTAGAGAGTTCCTCAAACTTCTCCTATAAGAATTCAAGAGAAACTAATGATCAACTTCATCAAACTAAGAGAATCAAGTGCAAGAAACTCATTAGGGTTCATCCAAGACAAGGAATCTCATTGGAGGTGGAACTAGGGTTTTGCTCAAGTGAAGTGTTCCCACGCAAAGCTCATTCCCACACTATCAAAGGTAAGTCTTATGATCATTCCATGTTGTTTAAAGTATTGAGAGGTTGAAAGACTTTGATTGTAGAAGGAGATAGAAAATGGGTCATGAATATAAGAATAGTGGCATTTTTGAGTAGTAGCTTGAAATGAGTCATGATTATTGATGTGTTGTGATTATAATTATGTTAAAAATGATATTAAGAACATGGAATAAACATTATATGTGAGTAAATGTAATAGTGCACTATGACCATGGTTATAGATGATTTGAAGTGAAATTGGGAAATGTGGAGAATATAGGTGAATGAAGATTATTGCTTATGATATTGTGAATGTTATTATAGATATTTGGGAGTTGATACATGATATGGAGAAAGTTGTATAAAAAAAGGAAATGCTGCCCAATTTTCTCTAGCTTTAGTCAAGTATGCTTAAGTTATCGATTATCTAATGCTAGTACAAACTCCTCAAGGTAGATACGAGAGCTGAGAAGAACGTTCAAGAGATAGAGTAGCTAAACAAAAAGGTATGTAAGGCTAGTCCTTTCTTCCTAAGGCATGAATTCTCCTATCTTTCCATGACTCTCCTATATGTTTATTGGAAGTTATGAGTCTACGATTATAAAGAGCTTCATATTAGATAAAGAAATGAGATATGTTACGAGTATGATATCTAGTATGATGAGTTAAGTTTAAAGAATTCTAAAGTCCATTATATGATGTTCCATAAAGGTAATGATCCTAAGTATAATCCATTGATGTTGTTCATTGTGTACACTCACCTTATGATGTTAGTTTCTTCAAGGTGAGATATGATGAATATGATCACTCCATAATGTAATCGGGGGTTCTCGACCTTATGTCACCCCGATATAGTTATAAATTCTCTTTAAGCTCTAATGCATATTTTATGACCAATGTATGATAATGATGAGTTATGATGTAATATGCACTTACTCTTAAAAAGGTTAAGCAGGTTATACCCTCATCTTATGTTTCATGATTTCTTTATTACGTTCATTTTATTCATGCCTTACATACTCAGTACAATGTTCGTACTGACGTCTTTTTTCTTTGGACGCTATGTTCACACCCACAGGTAGATAGAGAGGTGATCCAGATTCGTAGGAGCTATCAACAGACTTTGAGAGCACTCCATTGTTCTGGGGGTGCCATTGATTATTATTTTGTGTACATATATTTTGGGCACGACAGGGTCCTGTCCTGTCCATATGTCAGTATTCCAGTAGAGGCTCGTAGATACGTATGTGTGGGTTGTATGGTCTCACGATTTCCTCGTTGTATATATATATATATTATTTTGAAAGCCAAAGGCCTTATATATTTAAGGGTAAATATGTTTCAAAGTGAAAATGGTTTCCTATGATTAAAAGCATGAGAATAAAGGGGTCCAGTGGTCCAAATTCAATATTTACACACGAGTCGCACGATTGGTCCGATCAACTTAGCGATTTAAGAGCGTGAAGATTTGGAGGTGTTTTTAAAGGGGTCAAGGTCGCGAATTTCTTGGAAGTAATAGTAACGACTAAATGGGTCATTACATCAGATACCAATTAAACAACCGTCCGTCCTCGAACGACGAGGGCGAGAAACGCATAAGGAATGGACTTAGTAGTCGAACTTGCAGGAGTTAAAGGTATTCCTTATTTGTATCAATAACAAGGATATGTACTGCCACGTACGAAATTAGGTCCATGAAATGGATGAAAGGTCCTTGATTGATTTGGAACAACTCATTGCGAAAATCTGGGCCAGCCATTATACGAGGAGTATTTGCTTGAATCAGCTAGAATAATGAAAGGCGCGAAAGAAGTAACACTCAAAATCATTATCGCTTCCGTCCTGTCTTATCAGTAAGGATCATCATACGTGAAATTAACTCTGGAAGCTTATAATTGAGATGGCTCGACTAGTATTTCACGAGGGAATTTGAAAGGGTAATAACGCGAGGGATTGAATTTTTTTGTGGAAGGTATCATGTCTACCAACCGCGGATATAACAGAGAAATACGACAAATTCTCGTTGCAAATGAATAGTAACCGTTGATCAGAGATACTGCCCCCACGAAGTAATCTTTTTAAGATTAAAACCGAGGCAATAAGTAAAACCCCGAGTAAGCCATCGCTTCGGCTCACCCGCCGGGCTACGGGCAGGTACAAGGCTCGGGGTACCCTTGAGACGAACAATGAAATATGGAAAAGGTATTTCGGGCCGAGTCACATAGCGGCTTGGAGTGCGCCGGAGCCTAAGTTTGGTGGCGGCGGCGGGAGTCGCTACGATGGATCGAAGAATTTAAAGTAGACCGCTCAACACCAGGACCCACTACAAATGTCTCCGCACCAACGACGATGAACGGCTATAACGGTCACCGCCGGGGTCGGGCATAAAGGGTGTTTCGCTTCACTCCTCACTTCCACTACTCCATACGAAAGTTTCTCCAAAGCTCTCTCCAATTCAACTTCCCACTTCATACAATAACATAATTAAAACTTGGCCACTACTCCCATACTTCATCATCTACCACACAACAACATTATAACCTTACAAATCTCTCTCAAAAAGGAAGAAAGGATTTCATAGGGCAACCACTCTATTGATACCATTCCCGTTCAGATCTTTAAACAAAAGGTAAGAATTCGTTCCCTGCAACTTGTAGATAGATAATAGAAATAGAATTTTGAATAATTGTGCTTGGAAAGACCGGATTTGTAAGTCAAAGTTTGGATTTTTGTGGTTTTGGGTTGATGAAATTCATGGGTGTTGATGAACTGGATTTCATAACTTGTCTAACATTAGAATAATCCGAACATCAAATATCGCGCAGCTAGTGCATCGATTTGGGTTGGAAAACTTGAAAATAGTAAAGAATTTCTAATTTGGAAAAAGGCTTTTGGAATTCGTCAATTTGGGGTTGTTTTTTTGCAAGAGATTGTTTCCCATAGGTTGTATACATCATGCATGCTTGATATCTATCCGATCTTGTTATAGCCCGTACTTCATACGTTCAAATAATTCGGGATAATTGCGAGAAGTTAAAGGCAAGACTATTTCCAAAATTATTTTAATGGCTAAGTGGTTGTGAATATTTATGAACCTTATTAGTATGGAAATATTGGAAAAGGCCAAAGGTTAAAGTGTGTTCGCAAAACGGTTCATGGCATATTATGGAAGCTCAGGTAAATGGTAATCTCACAAATATTCAAGAAAATTCTTGAAATTTCCAAGATGGCCAGCGGATGAATATATATGGACCAAAGTGTATAAAATAAGACAAGTGGCCACATTTGGTTATTGTAGGAAATTAGTCTTCTTTTGACTAATTCAAAGAAAAAAATTCAAAAAAAAAAGGAAGAAACTTAGAAAATGTAGTTAAAGGGGGCATGTGGCCATTTTATATTTAAAGGGGGCAAGTATATATATAGAGAAAGATGGCCTATTCCTTCATAATTAATTTGGAGAGAAAGAAAGAACAAAAAAAAAAAGATGAAGAGAGAATATAGTAGTTTCTGCCATGGCAAAGAAAATTGAGGCCATGGAAGCTGATCAAGGAAAAATTATTTCTCCAAGCATTCTACTAATTGGGAAGATGCTCTCTAACATGGTGAAGTTGTTAGAGCAAGCGAACAATTATATGGTCAATTTATGAACCTTGACCAAGTGTGGAAGTCAAGAACAAAGGTAAGATTTTATTCCTTTTTATATGTTATGAAGGTTCATTTACATTACAATATGTAGGGATGGATAAAATTCATGAGAATATGGAAGTTTGTATGATGGTTATATATATGTATGTACGAATATGTGTGCATGTGTAGAGACTATGATTCAATTATGTATCTAGGTGTTTTAAGGTTGTTATTGTTGTGAGTTTTATACGGATAAATGGAAGCTTGACGAGTTTTAGTTGTAGTTGGGGAAAACGGGTGTGTAGGCCGTGTGTGTATGTGTGGGCAAGGTGTAAAGTGATGGAATAATGTTCTATGGTAGGTGAGTTGTTATGGTTACGTACAAGTGTTGTGATGAAAATAAGAGCATGTGGCATATTGATGGTTGTTGTAATGTATAGGAAAGAATGGAAATTCATGAAAATTTATATATTGTTGTCAGTGGGCTTAATGGTATAGGATTTGGTAAGTTATGGTAAAGGTCTGATGTTATTTGATATTCTAGTTGTCGTCGTACGGATTGTGTTGTAGAACAAAGAATGCGAAGCTAATGAATATGAACGATAATGAAATGTATGGTTGTTGTTAAATTCCAAGATTTTCAGGTGAAGTAGTATGCCGAGTGAGTTGTTAGAATATTATGCGAATTGAATTGAATTGAATTGGAATTGAATTGGATATCAAGCGTTGCCAGAATACTTGCTCGTATTGTTACGTTCACGGTTGAATTTGATTGTTGTTGATTAAAACACGAGACGGACTTCGTGGACCGTATATTTACAGGAGAGGCCATTGGGGTCCTCGGCAGCACTATGCTGAAGGAACTTGAAAGGATACGACAAGTATATGTCAATGAATCTAATGGTTGCATCAGCCTTTCTTGAATGTAGACTAGCGGAACCAAGCTTGGATGAATAAGCGTAGCTAGTAAGGCGCGGCGCGGTATGTTAAGGCTAAGCCCTTTTCTTTCTACGGCATGAATCACATAATGAAGTATTATAAATGCTCCCGTAACGACCTTATTTTCAAGTTAGAATTTATGACTTAAAACATGATTTCTTCTTAAAAGTTTATAAATGTTTTTCAAAAATATTCATTTTTTTCCAAAAATCTAAGTTTTACGTTTTTGATAGTTTTCATGACTAAAACGACGACTATGATTTTATGACGACAAGGATGATGCCGGATATGAAGACCTCCTATAATGAATATGTCAAGGATATCTTTTACCATGGATACTACGATATGAAAGTGTTAAAAGCTATTTTCGAACAATGACTATTTTGAAGGTTCCAAGGTACATGATATGATATGATATGATCCGATATGACATGTTCTATGTCCTTTTAATATTGCCCTTCGTTGATAGTCTCACCTTAAATAGTCTCCTCAAGGTGAGACATGACGATCCGGGTTATTCCATAGTATAATCGAGGTTATCGACCTTACGTCGCTCCGATAGAGTTATAGCTTTTCTTCGGGCTCTCCCCGCATGCTATGACAGGATATATGTATATATACGTATATGTATATGTATATGGGGAAGATGGGAAAAAGGGCAAAGCGCTATAGGCGCGCCCACCTCGATTGGAGAATGACATGATATCGTCCCGGACGCGGATGCCGGACGCGGGATAAGCGGTTAAATGGATCGGAGCCGACGCCTCGGCAATATGGTATGTTCTATTTTCTTTATATATATATGAAAATGAGATGTTTTCAAAGAAAGAATACGTACATGTATATACAAATGGATCGGGCTGCACGTTCCGTAGCAATGTATATGGATCGGGCTGCACGTTCCGCAAAGATAGTATATGGATCGGGGTACGTTCCGCGGCACGTAAGCATGCATGATTCCGCCTTAAGAGGCACTCATACCTACGAGTTACTGACTTCATACATGACATGTTCCATATATACAAGATATACTCTCTTACATGACATGCTCTACTTTTCATACCATGTTCACATTGTTCATGCCTTACATCCCGCAGACATTGCTCGTGCCGACCCTCTTCTGTGGGTGCATTTCATGCCGCGCGTACACCCGGACGATGATAGAAACCGTGCGGATGAAATCCCCGGCGAAGTTGGCAAACTCCAATCGATCTCCGGGAGTGTCGCGGAGTCGGGCGTGCTATGCTATGATGTCTTGTTCGAAGTTAGAGACTTTGCAGACATAGTCGTGGGTTCGGGAGTCAATTTGTACTATGATACAAGTTTTGTACAGTTACATATTTTATTTGATTTAAAAGCAACAAAGGAATTTTTCGACGAATCTTATGTATGGCTTGACGTAGAGATTCAAAAAAAAAAAAAATTTTAGTACGTAGCAAGAGTCGGTGGGTTCGCTCGGCTCTATTGCGGGTCGGGTGCCCATCACACCCTAGTGAGATCGGGGTGTGACACCCCGTCTGTACATAATAAAAAGTTTTTGAGTCAAAAATTGAAGTTGAAATTCTAAATTTTTTTGAGTTTTTACAGAGAAGACGAGACTACTGTAGTGACTTGCCAACTGGTATAGCGACCTCATTTTTGTGGTGCTAAAATTTTTTGCACGACGGTCGTAAAGGGGTTTGCATAAGGTCGGCAGTATGACCCCGTCTGATGACCATCTACGGCGGCGCAACTATGACATCGGTACAGGACGTAGCTAAATTTTTTTTTGATACAACGATCGATTTGGTGGGAGTTATTTCCTTCATGACATACTAGAATTGATAGTAGATTTGGGTGACATGAAATCTAACACGTTTCAATCTCCTTTACAGGTATGATGGCCCAAATCAAGGAGGGGTACCGCAAGACGAAGAGGTTCCCACCTATGAGAATTTTCCCACCCCTCAAAGCAAACGCTTATACATGAACCAGAAGTCTCTATGCTTATTATTGGAGCGGGGTTTTGAGATGACCGACGTAGAAATGCGTGCTCCGAACTTCCGAGATAGATTGGTAAAGACCAAGTGGACTCGCCTGGTCAGGGATCCGGGTGATAGCAATGAGTCATGGGTAAGGGAGTTTTATGCTATGCTGCCCACAGTTGATTGGGATTATCCCAAGTCGGAGATCATAATAAGAGGTGTTCCGGTGAAAGTGGGTGTCACGACCAAAGCCGAGTAGTGACAGGTGCCGGAAACCATGCGATCGAGGCACCCACAGACGTGTATACGCTCTATACTAACTAATCTGGTGGCCCATCTCTAACTGATATCCGAACAATATCGCCCGCTATGGCATTCATAAAGTGAGCGCTACCTCAAAATCTCATAAATCATGCATGTAGATATATGTATGGACATACGTACAAAGGGTGGTAACGCAGGCCAGCTTGGCCACTACACGTACGATACATAAAAGAATGGATGACAGAATTACACGACGTTCCAACTATATACAACTATCTACAAACCTCTATGGAGTATAATTGTAGAAAAGACAGGACAAGGTCCTGTCCTACCCATATGTGTACATATCAAAATAGCATACCAAAGGCTGTAACGCAGGATCAAGTGGAGCGCACTGACTGCGGCTGGGAGAAGATCCTACTGGTCTGGCTCGTCCGGATGACTACCTAAACCTGCGGGCAAGAACGCAGCGTCCAAAAAAAGGGACGTCATTAGGAACAGAGTATTGAGTATTTAAGGCATGGGCAATAATATAATAAGACACATGGACCATATCATGAGATAAAAGGGTAACATGTACGTTTGAGTGCCTCTTAAGGAGGATACCATGCATGCTTAGCTTTTCATAAAATCTTTCTCATACATATGTATAATAATAGTGTTGCGAAACGTGCAGCCCAATCCATATATATATATATATATAATGTTATTTAACGCGGAACGTGCGACCCGATCACATAAGTATATAATAGTGCGGGAACGACCCATGACCAGTAGGGGCCATAGCAGTGCCGGAGCTACCCTACCGAGCACCACCCATCATACTTACCACCAGACTCATCTTGAATGCATTTATTATTCTCAACATAACTAGCCATAAGGAAACCATTATCATTTCCAAAACATATCTACATTCATGTGTATAAGCCCATCTGGCTATCAAAATGGTATACAAATATAAGAATGTAGTCATCATGGGACATCTATTACACACACATACGTATGTACGAGCCTCTACTAGAATACTGAGACATAAGGACGGGACAGGACCCTGTCATACCCCAAATATATACACAAAAGAATATAACAATAAGTAGCACATCCGGAGTACTGGAGTGCTTCTGTGACTTCGCTAAGTAGCTTCTAAGAATCCGGGCCGCCTCCCTGCCTACCTGTGGGCATGAACACAGCGTCCATAGAAAGAAAGGATGTCAGTACGAAAAATGTACTGAGTATGTAAGGCATATACAATAACATGATAATGAGATGCTAGAATATAAGATAAAGGGTAACCTGTAACTGATTGCCTCTTAAAGCGGAGTCATGCATGCTAACTCATATAATAAACAACATCATGTTATGTAAGAATATGTATGTAACTGCCCAACCATATAGGTACGGTGTGATCATCATTAGCCCGCGTCCGGGGTAAACATCTCATGCCGCCCACTAGTGGTGTCTGCCCATGCCATCTAGACATGGTGTATATGCCGCCCGCCTTTGCACTGTCTGCCCAGCTATCTAGGCACGATGTATACTCATCATCACATACTAATCATGAAACATGCATAAGAACTCAAGTAAAAGATACAACTCTATCGGGGTGACGTAAGTTCGAGAACCCCCGATTTCATTATGGTGTAGTCAAGATCATCATGTCTCACCTTGGAGGAACTAGTATCATAAGGTGAGTCTAACAACAATGAACAATATCAAGGAATCATATAATATAGGATTATCAAGCTCATACTATCATAATTTCATCCTCATTATCATGGAACATATCTCATCCCTATCCCATAATAAGCTCTTAAAAATCATGTACTTTCAACTTTTGGGATGTAAGAAAGTCATGGAATGTAGAGAAGATAGCAATATAGAAGTCATGCCTTTACGAAAGAAAGGGACTAGCCTTACATACCTTTATGTTTCCTTAACGATTCAGCATCCTCCTTCCAATCTTACAACTCTACATTCAAGGGAATTCGTACTAAGATTAGATAACCGGAAACATACTTAAGCTTGAGGTAAAGTGACTAAAGGCTAATGAAAATTGGGCAGCACTTCCTTTGTTTTAACAACTTCCTCCATATACTATAACAACTCCCAAACATCCATAACAACATTCACAATATCATAATCAATAACTTCTTCAAGTTCAACATTATCCAATTCTCACAATTCCTTACAAAAATGATTCATAACCATAACTATGGCATAACACCGTATTCGTTGTCATATAATACTTCTTTAACGTCATTTGTATCATTTACAATAAGATTTCACTCGTAACATATCAAGAATCATGATTCATGTCAGACTACTATTCAAGAATACCATTGTTTCCCCATTTGAGCTCCATTGTCACGACCCGACGAGGGGCCATGACGGGCACCCGGAGCCAACTACCGAGCACCACTCATTCTATTACTCATCATTCTTATCCTGCATACATTTATTGCCCTCGCACGTAGTCATAAGGAAAACCATTTTCAATTTGAAACATATCGCATTTGTATACATAAGCCCTTCGGCTATCAAAATAATATATATATATATAATGAGGGAAATCATGAGACCATACCACCCACACATACGTATATACGAGCCTCTATTAGAGTACTAAACATAAGGACGGGACAGGACCTCGCCGTGCCCAAATATGTACACAAAATAATATCTCAAAATAGCACCTCCGGGATAATGAAGTGCTCCTGTAAATCTGCTGATAGCTCCTATGGTTCTGCACCGTCTCCTTGTCTACCTGTGGGCATGAACACAACATCCAAAGAAAAGAATGTCAGTACGACCATTGTACTGAGTATGTAAGGCATAAACAATAATGATACAACAATGAAACCAGGAGACATCAAGTAAGGAACAACCTATAACTGACTAACATTTAAGAATGAAATTGTTACGCCTCGAAAATTTCCCATACTTGACTGATGAGTAGAACCATGAAGGGTTGAGTGTATGGTGTTTTGATAGGTCGGGGATGGCTAAATATGAACTTTGAAAATCATAGGGTTGCAGAGAGTTTTCGAGCCGGTGGTCGTATATGGCACTATACGACCGTAAAGTGATTTACGGACCGTATAGTGCAATCGTCCTCAACCGTTGAAAATCTCAACTTTACGGTAAAGTTTGAAATGATTAAAAACGACCTTGAGGACGGCCGTAAAAAACTCGGTTCACGGACGGATAGTAAATCGAGAACCTAGTCGTAAAGTGCCATGTCCTCGGCCAAGCTTTCTGTTTTTTTTTAAATGCTTAAACACGATGCGAGGACGGGCGTAAACCAGAACACGGTCATAAGCGCATGGTTTACGACCACCGTTCACCCGCGGGAATTCATTAAACATCAACGTTTTCGAGTTATTAAAAGGGGACTTGGGCATCAATTTAATTCATTCTCCATTCATACGGCACCAAGAGACTTCTAGAACTCTCACCTAATAATTCCTCCACAAGAAAACTAAGGAGATCAAGGATCAATAACAAGATTTGAGGAGAATCAAGCTTAAGAACCTCCATTAAAGCTATCAAAGTCAAGAAATTCCAAAGAAGGTGGGACTAGAGTTTTGGCTAAGCGAAGTATTTCAACTTAAGGATTGCTCAACCACCATCCAAGGTAAGTTTTATGATCATTCTACGTTGTTTGAAGTATTGGAAAGCTTAGACACTTGAAATATGAGAGAACATAGAAATGGGTCATTGTTGAGTGAATAGTGACACAAATGAGTGATGGTTAACTTGAATTATGAATGTTGAAGTGTTGTGAATAAAAATACGTTATAAATGATGTTTATATCATGAAACGAGCGTTAAACGCATGAAAACGCAAGGATGAGCTAGAAGTAGAATTAAAGGGAAATTGGAGGAAAATGGTGGATTTTGATGAATGTACGTGAATGACGATTGTTGTTAGCCATATTGTGATGATTATTATGAATGTTGGGAGTTGATATGGAATATGGTAGAAAGTAGTTTAAACAAAGTAAACGTTGTTCGATTTTCTTTAGCATTAAGAAGTGCGTCCTTGTAATTGATTAGCTAATGACGATACGAACCCTCTTGAAGGTAAAGACGCAAGCGTTAAAGGAGGACGAGCAAGTTGCAAGTAATTAAACGACAAACGTATGTGAGGCATTACCCTTCCTTCTAAGGCATGAACCTTATGCATGATTTTTCCTCTTCCTTCATGAATCTCCTACGTTTCTAGAGATGAAAGTCTAAGTTCACGAATGACGAGACGGGACAAGAAATATGGTATGAACGCAATAACGACTCTAGGGACCAAGATATGATATTCTTACGAAATCAATAATGATGATCACGATCCATTGGCATTCCTTCTTATATGTACTCACCTTAAATTGTAAATCCCTCCAAGGTGAGCTATGATGCTTATGCTTACTCCATAACATGACCGGGGGTTTACGACCTTATGTCACCCCGACATAAACATGGTCGCTCTTAAGCTTAATGTATGTATATGTATATGTAACTAGGGATGCTAAACTATGGTAATATTGTGATAAGCCGCGATATGTCTATGAAATGAACGTTAATGATGATAAGCATATGAATTGCATGATACGTGTGATAATATGATTCCACCGCGCCTACTTGGCCGGACATGTCACCGCTACGGCGGGCTGCTATGATTCCACCGCACCGAGAAAAGGGCGGACATGTCACCACTAGTGGGCTGCATATGATGGTCACCCGGACGCGGGTTGACGATATGATGATGTATGATCGATGTGATGATGCATGATTGATGTAACTATGCTTGCACGTATGACAATGCATGTGATGTATTTTATATGATGTATGTATATGAAACCGGTTCCTATGTAAAAGTGTACAGGTGATACCCTCATCTCATGAATTATGATCTCCCAATTATGTTGTTTCACTCCTGCCTTACATACTCAGTACAATGTTCGTACTGACGTCTTTTCTTCGGACGCTGTGTTCATGCCCACAGGTAGACAGGGAGACGGTGCCGATCCCTAGGAGCCAGTAGCTGATTTGTGAGCACTCCATCATCCGGAAGTGCTATTGGTTATCCTTTTGGTACATATTTGTATATCCATATTTTGGGCATGACGGGGTCCTGTCCCGTCCATATGTCTAGTACTCTAGTAGAGGCTCGTAGATACTCATGTGTGGGTCTTATGGTCTACGGCTTTCATGTATATGTATGTATGTGTATATTTGTATTATTTTGATAGCCGATGAGCTTGTGGTTATAAAAGTAAAGATGTTTCCAATGATGTTATATTTTCAAAGTTTCAAGCAAATGTTATGATTAAGAGCACATGGGTACTAGGGCGAGTGGTGTTCGGTGGTTAGCCCCGGATGCCCGTCGCGGCCCGTAGGTCGGGTCGTGACAGAAATAGTGCATGCTAACTTACTTCATAAACATCATCATATCATGTATGCATACGTGTATAAGCTACCTGACCATATAGGTACGGTGTGATAATCATTAGCCAGCGTCCAGGCCTTTCGCGTCCGGGGTAACCATCTCATGTTGCCCACTAGTGGTGTCTGCCCATGCCATCTAGACATGGTGTATACTGTCACACCCTAATTTCCGATAGGACATGATGGGCACCCGACCCTTACTTAGGGCCGAGCGAACCCGCTGACTCTCGTAATACTCATAACCATCTTGACCCCGCAAAACCTGACATAAGTACATAATGAAAAATTTTTCGGAAACAAACATGCTTTTCATCTTTTTCAAATCAAATAAAGTCTGCAATCGTATGAAATCTGTAATATAATGCACAACAATACTTCGGCTTATATAGCCGCGCAAAACAAATCGTAACATAATGCATAATAATACACCCTTACATAGCCGCTTACAAACTGACGTCTTATACACACGACACTGTCTGCAAAGTCTCTACCATAACTCCAGATACCTTAATAAAAGCACTCTGACTCGGCAACACTCCGAGGGGAAATGGAGCTCGCCAATCCAGCTAGAACCTCTTCTACTCATCGTATATACTGCGTGGCATGAAACGCGGCCCCGAAAGGGGTCGGTGCGGAATATGTCCGAGCATGTAAAGCATAGCATACCGAAAACGAGGTCATAACCGAAGTAAGGAGTACGAGAAAGTGAGCATAATGACCGAATACCAAAGTGCTTGCATCGAAACACAAATCGTACATCGAGGTACGAGAGACAAATATAATAATCAGAATGCCAAAATGCTTACTTCCTAAAATACGAATCATGCATATCAATGTCATGTATCATATCCGGCCCATAATAGGACTGAGTGACATAAGCGAATAATCGTCATATTCATACCGTAACACATCATAACATCCTAACCTATCATATGAGATAACATTAACCGATGTGGGATTCGCCTAAACCAATGTGGGATTCGCCTAAACCAATGTGGGATTTGCCTAAACCAATGTGGAATTTTGCCTCATCATTGGGTTTGCCCCACCATTGGGTTTGCCCCACCACCGGCTCCGATACCAACTGATCACACTCCGGAATCACATATATACATCATATAACGTGTCCCGCCCTCCGCCGAGGGACTCGGTAAATCAGATCATCATATCATCCTGTTATCATATATCATATCAGACTTTGTATCATATCATATTTTGAAATACACATCATACATATATATATACAGTACCCGGCCGAAAGGGGCTCGGCGTACCGGACACATCATAACACCATAATACATACACGGTTCCCGGCCAAAACGGGGCTCGGCGAACCGGACACATCACACTCCGGAAAACACATCATTTACAAACCGAGAAACTATATGCACATAAATCCTCATTACTGACTCAGCAGAATGATCAAACAAGCCCTCATTTAAAAGCCAAAACAGTAGTCAAATCAAGTTCCCTCGAACGTCACTCGTAACATCAAATAGAACTTCGTAAATCATAGTTACGTATCAAAATCATGTGCATAAAAATCCTCATTTCAAACTCGACGGACAAATAAGTAATCATACTCGGGGGGTCGAAGCATAGCCACATTAAGTTTTTTTCAAAAATAGGTCGTTAGAACCAAACATAGAAAGTCGCGGGACCCACGGACGAGCGTCAACCCAATCCGGACCCGCCTGTGAAAGTTAAAGATTATTACTCGTTATCAAATCATCTACGAACGTTTCATAGCAATCCGAGACCATATGTGAAAGTTACGGCCGTTCGTAGTTACGGAATCTCTTTAAAAACAAAACTTTTTATGAAACTTTTAAAATCCAACCATACAAAAGACATATAAACCATAGCTTGACCATATAAGGATGCCAACATCAATAAGCAAATATGAATCATAAACATGCTCGGAACTTCGGAATAGAGTTGCCCCCAAGGCTTCATAACATATCATAGCTTACTTACGTCTAGGACATGCCAAAAGAAAGAAGGGGTAAGCTTTACATACCTGGAAGACAAATTCTCGACTTTCGACCTACTTCCTGTCTTGCAATTCGCTTAAGAATTATTCGTAGCCTCGTAATCTACATATAGAACCATCCATAATATCGTTAGGATCATCGTCATACGCTCGTCTTAAACACTTAATGAAAGTCCTTTTAAATTCTGTCGAAATTCGGGCAAAGATTTCCCTATTTATGTGCCTAGCCCGAAATTCCAATTCAACAACCAACAACATCAACAACAAAACCAATAGTAATAACATTATTTCCAACACCAACATATGCCATAAAACAGCCCACACATTGTTTTCTAAATTTCCCAACCAACCAACTTGGAATACAACTAATTTAATAACTTTATTTCCGTAAAGAAGTCGAAATTTATACTAACAACATCAATAACAACATTCTCAACATCCTACAAGATAAATATATGTATTTCCATCCAAATTTCTCTTCAACCCTCAATCCATAATCCAACAATATCAACACAACAAACTATAACTCTATTCTTGCATTTATTCCTAAATCACACTTAATAAAGAGAGGGATTTGAAGATTCATACCTTGCTTTTATGAAAGTAGCAAAATCATCAACATTTTCTTGTTCCCATGCTCCTCTAACTCCAAATGAAATTATATTCGTGACTATGCATTGCCCGGACTTCGATTGGTACTTCGTTACTTGAAATTTCACTCAAAATTCTCATTTTGTGAGGCATATTTGCTCCCTTTTTTGTGCTGAATTTTCTGGAAATTTTTGGAACTTTTTGGCTGAAAAAAAATGAGGTTTCTGTCCCTTTTTAAAAAAAATGCCAAAGTCGGTTTCACTGTAGCTACAGTACTGTAGCGGTACTGTAGCAGTGCTGTAGCGGGAATGCTGTTTCTGCGTCGACAGTTCAGTTTGTAACGTTTATAATTCTCTACTCCGATGTCCTATCAATGAACGGTTTGTTGCATTACAAACTAGACTCGACGAACTTCATTTTAGGCTTTTAAAACACCTTAAAACTCCACATATACTATGAGATATGCGCCTCCAAAGTTGGCTAAAAATTCGCCCAGCATTTCCCAAATTTTCGTCGAACTTATTTTCTTCACTCTACTCGATCTCGAAATATTCCGAAACTCTCCATACGTGATATTTGTCATTTATTCTACTAATAATGGCCATGTTCTCGTGTTTCAAAATACTCTTTCCCGATTACGACTTACGAGGTCGTAATTCACCCTTTTTCTTCGTTGTTACGTACTTTCCATAATTCACTTTTAACCCCCAAATTTTCCTTATTCCAAATTTACCCTTAACACTCCATGCCAATGAAAAGATGAATATGCAACTTATGCACTTTTAACACAATCGAAAGAAATTACAACCTTGTCCTTAACTTATCATGACTAACTCGGATTATCCCAATGTACCAAAATACGGGATATAACATATACGCTGCTCGCCTTAGCGGTGTCTGCCCGGCCATATAGGCACGGTGTAATATCATCGTCATGTACTCATTATAATGTATGCATAAGAACTCAAAGACAACTATACTTTATCAGGGTGACATAAGGTCGTGAACCCCTGATCCCATTATGGAGTTTCATGAGTATTCTGCCTCACCTTGATAGAATTAGCATATAAGGTGTGTAGCACAAATAACGACATCAATTAATCATATTTAGGATCATTAGCTTTGTAGAAGCATCATATCACAAACTTTAGAATCTCTAGACTTAAGCTCATCATCATCATTATTGTACTCATAATGTATCTCTTACCTTATCTCATATGAAGCTCTTTATCAATATTGGCTCATAGTTTTCGGGATGTAAGAAAGTCATGAAGAGATAGGGAGTATCATGTCATAAGAATCATGCCTTAGAAAGAAGGGACTAGCCTCACATACCTTTTCATGTAGCTACTCTATCACTTGAACGTTCCTCTCTAATATTCACGTTTCTACCTTCAAGAGAGTTCATACTAACATTAGATAACCAATAACGTAAACACGCTTGAACTAAAGCTAGAGAAAAATTGGGCAGCATCTCCTTTATTTATACCACTTTCTCCATATCATATATCAACTCCCAACGTCAATAATAACATTCATAATATCATAAGCAACAATCTTGTCACGCCCCAGTTTCCGAGGGACGTGATGGGCACTCGACCTTGGTTTAAGGCCGAGCGAACCCGCAGACCTTCATCGCACACGTAAAATCTTTTTCATACCAAAATATAATACATACCAAATCAAATAAAATCTGTAATCTGACAAAAATTTATACATAACACTGTACAAGGCGTCGGCTGATGAAGCCGCCCACACAACTGACATTCTATACCTACACCGCTGTCTGCAAAGTCTCTAATACCATCCGGAAGACATAACGTACATACTCTGACTCAGCAATGCTCCAGGAGGAATTGGAGCTCGCCAATCATGTCGGGACATCTTCAACTCATCCGTGGGTACCGCGCGGCACGGAACGCGGCCCCCGAAGAGCGTGGGGGTCGATACGGAAAATGTACCGAGTATGCAAAGCGTCAAAACTATAAACAAAATCATAGTCAAACCTATATACGAAGTATGACCGACGGAACCATAACCGGACTCGTAAATACGTTTTGGACGGAACCTTAGTCGTAACCGTAAGTACGAGGCAGTATAGCCGCACGTAGTCGTAACAGAATCGGGTACAGAAGACCTACCGGACGGGATTAGGATCGGAAGTACAGAGACACATCAAATAGATCCAGACGTACAGAAATATACTGACAAAACCGAAATCATAATCGGGGTTACAGAACGAGCATAATGTCGGACGCAAATCATATGTACCGGTGGAGACCACACGAACGTACGTGTCAATGCCGTAGGCGTGATCGGGCACTCGACGTATCGTACGTAAACATACGAATGCCGGAGACGGATCATACGTACGATACGGACCATACGTACGTACATAATATCGTTACAAATCGGTTCATATGCGAACGAACATACGATAGTGCTTGAAACATCATACCCATATGCAGATAACGGTCCGCCTCTTTGAGGACGCGTGACGAGTCAATCATATATCCGATATGCATGTAATCAGAACGCCGTAGCGTACATATATCGAGCCCGGCCCTCCCCCGAGTGGCGCGGTAACGAACCCGGCCCTCTAGTACGGGACGCGGTGAACGACGGATCAAATGCCATCCTGCCACCACCCCATAACATCACATCATAATATCATAAAATAGAACCCGGCCCGCCTATGAGGGACGCGGTGAACAATGCCGTAGGTGCACGATAACGTAACCCGGCCGGGACGCGGTGGCGGACATATGTGCGGTGCGAGTAGTGCGCACGATAACATATCGTAACCTCGGCCCGGACGCGATGAAAGATACATTGAGCCTTGCACGAGCGAGTAGTGAGAAACATATGCACATAAATCCGGACTCGACGACGAATATTCTTACCGATATCCGAGGCTCGACAAATTTGAATCAATCCTTACCGGACGTTGCAATTATCGTGTCAGAACGCCAGGACGTATCAGATCAGGTGGTCAAAGCCTATCATATCAAACAGACTTTCCAACGCAAAAATCCGAGATCATTTACAGAAGTAAGGAACGTTTAATCATACAGAACTTTCGGGGGATCAGAAGCGACAAACACACCAGATACCATACAGACGCACATAAGGGAGGGGTCGGAAATCGTGGGCCCACTTCGAACCAAAATCGAGATAACATACCGAAGTTAGGAGTGTTCGTACTTACAGAACTCTTTTAGATACAGAACCTCTTTGTACTTACTCATTTATCAAACATACACAGCTTAATGATACTACCATGCTTATATATGACATAAATCAGAATCATAAACAGACTCAGAAATCAGAAGCGGAATTACCCCAAGTACACATTATATCACAACTTATTAGCTCTAGGACATGCCATAAAAAGAAAGTAAGCCTCACATACCGCGCCTTGCTAGCTATACTTGTTCATCCCAACTTGCTTATCTACATTCAAAAGGACCCATATGATCATTAGATTCATCGACTTGTGTTTGCCTTAGTTTTTCTTACAAGTTCACTTATAAGCTGCCGAAATTTCGGCAGCACCTCCCCTGTAAATACACCAATCCCGAGAATATGGCTCGGCCCAAACCAACATACATGATCCGGAATTCAACCCGGCCAATCCAACAACAATACTAACAATCACAATAACAATATCGATAGATAATTTCAAGATGTCCAAACCAACATCCAATCTTACCCGAAACCTTCCAACTTAACTAGAAACATTCATAACACATTTTCTACTTTCAAATTCATAAACTATGTCGACAATTCCATACGCCTTCAACAATATTTTCACAATTCAAGAAACTATATTAACATCACATTAATTCTCCAAAACCTTACACACAACACCACGGCCAAGCACCAACATTCAAGGTTTCATGATTTCCATTCATTCCAACACACTATAACAATCAATATACCAATTAGAATTGATTCCTTACTATAAACATGCAACACACATACACGGCCAACTACACAAGCACACGGCCACATTCTCAAAATAATTCCATAGCGATTTCAACTTTGTTTCGAACCATTAAATCCTCATTTCACATTATAGAATTCACACTACAACAATCAATCGACTAAATAAAATGAACTCATCACTCCAACACTTCACCAACCCATTCGGCCACACACACATCCATATTTCATAAATTTCATTCACTTCTACACACTACAACATGCACAACCATCCATAATACATAAGAGAAGGTTGAATTCTTACCTCTTTCCTTCAACTTCCTTCTTGGCTAGAATTATGATTTTGTAAGAAAGGGTGATTCTCTTGCTTCAAAAACTATACCATGTCGAAGAGAACGTTCAAATTAGCGGAAATACATGAAGAGCCAAATTTTTGGAACAAGATTTTGGTCTCCTCTTTTTCTCTTTTCTTGGCCGAATTGGCCCTTTGTTTTTCTTCTTCTTTCTTGCTTTCTTTCTTTTCTCTCCAAAGATGAATAAGAATACTCCTCTCCCTTATATATATTCATTTGCATGCATGTGAGGGGCACATGCCCCTCTCTCTAGATTTCTCTTTCTTTTTCCTTTTAATTTCTAGAATTTTCTTCCTTTTGTTTTTCTTTAAAAGATGACTTATATATTTTTTTTTGTCATCTTTTTTTTCCTACCTTTTTCCTCACATGGCCAATATGGCCCCTTTTTGGAATTTTCTTGAATTCTTGTGAAATGACCATTTTGCCCCTAGCCTTTTCAAATATTTCCATGAGCCATTTTACGAATCTTCCTCTTTCGCCCTCAACCTCTCACAATATTCCCATACTAATAATAGTCATAAATAATTTTATAACGACCTTCACATGCAAATAATAATTTTTTTTTTTTTTGGAAGTCGTCTCGCCCTTAACTTTCCACGACAACCTTGAAATTTCCAAACGTACAAAATGTGGGCTGTAACAAATCTTCATTCACCTACATTATCCAAATCTCCCAATTCCACTTAAAATCATCCATAATCATGGTCATAGTACAATATTACGTTCACCCCTATATAATGTTTCCCCCATGTTATTAATGTCATTTGTAACATATTTATAATTACTACATGTCAAGAATCATGATTCATTCTAAGCTACTACTCAAAAGTGCCACCATCCTCATATTTATGACCCATTTTCCACCTCCTTTCATAATATAAGTTTTTCAAACCTCTCAATACTTTTAAAAACATGGAATGATCATAAAACTTACCTTTTATTGAGTAGGTATGAGTTTTGGATAGCAATATTCCACTTGAGGAAAACCCTAGTTCCACTTCCAAAGGGATTTCTTGCCTTAGATGAACCCTAGTGAGCTTCTTGCACTTGATTCACTTGAATTTATGATATGAACCTTTGATTTCCTTGTATTCTTGAAGATGAAAAGTGTAGAACCCTCTAGAAGTCTTGAGAGAGATGGAGAAGTGGAAAGAATGAGAAAATAAGAGTGGGAACATCATTTAATACTTGAACTTAACTCAGCCCGTCGGGACTTCCACGGATACTTATACGGTCCGTACAACATTATACCGTCCGTATAAGTGGCCGTACTTCACCATCAGAGAAACAACATTTCTGTTGGGTGTTATACGGACCCTTATACGGACCGTATAAGCGGTCGTATAACCTCACTTCTCCAAAATTGTTTCCATCGTTCGTTTGATCTCTAATCTTTATGGAATCTTCTTGACACTTGTTTAACACTTCATTACAAATCTAAGGAGCGTTATAACTCTTCTTTAAGGCATAATCAAGTCAAAATTAACTCGATACTTTACATATCCTTCTTCAAGATACAACTTGTGCTCAACATTCTTTAATGGACTTTCTTCTCTTACTTCCAACGTCTTTGTAATCTTAATTAAAATCGTTAAATAACCGTTCTTACTTATAGAAACATCGTATACTCATTACCCTGCGTTAGCCAATTCACTAGGCAACGACACAAAATTTTTTGAGGTGTAACATTCATACTCCTCCTTCTTCCCCAATCTAAGTCATTCAACTCCTCAATAGTCTTAATAGCATGAAATAAATATGAAACTCACCTTTGATTAGGTAAGAATGAGCCTTGGATGAAAGTACTTCACTTGGAGAAAACCCTAACTTCAACTCCAAAGGGATTTCCAACTTCCATTAGCCCTAGCTAGCATTCTTCCACTTGTTTCCACAAATTATTAGTGTTTGATCTTGGATTCATCTTGAATTTATGTTGGTATGATATATAGAATATTCTAGAGCTCTTGAGATAAGTGGGGAAGATGGGAAATGAAAATAATAACTTGGACCACTTATTTATACTTGGGAAAAATCTGACCCGTTATGGATTATACGGACACTTATACGGTCCGTATAAACTTATACGGTCCGTATAAGTGACCGTGAAATTGTACCGCCGATCATCCTTTCTGTAACCATTATACGGTACCTTATATGGTCCATATAATACTCCTAGTGATCACCCTTCACTGTGATGGTTATACGGACCACTATACGGACCGTATAATGGGTCGTATAACTCACCCTTTTTCCGAACTTATTCTCGTCGTTTCGTTTAACCTCCAATCCTTATGGAACCTTTTTAGCACTTGTTTAAAACTTCATTAACAATCTAAGGAGCATTATAAATCTTCCTTAAGACATTATTAAATCAACATTAGCTCGGTACCTTGCAAAACTCTTCCAAAACACGACTTATACCTTGCCTTCCTCAACAAACTTTCTTCTCTTGCCTCAAATGTCTTTGGAATCTTAATTAGGATCGCTAAGTGCCCCTTATTACTTGTAGGGACATCATATACTTCCTACCCCACGTCAGTCTATTTACCGCACATGACATGAAATTTTTCCGAGGTGTAACACTCTTCCCCTCTTTAAAAACATTCGTCCTCGAATGTTAAGTTCTCGAGAATTCTATAGAAATTTTGCCAGAGTTTTCCTTGCAATATGGAGCTACTATCCTGTCACAACAACCCACAATAACATCACCTCACAGGGCTACAAAACAATAGCAAGAAAATATGGTCACACACGACCAAAAGCATTAAAAGAAAGCATCACATACCTTATGATAACGGCGTCTCATCTTGAATCTCCTCCGGGGGTGGAAATAATTGCGTGTAATTGGACTTCATGTCTTCTTCCACTTCCCAAGTCATTTCCTCTCAGTTATTGTTTCTCCACAATATCATACCCTTAATCCGATAGGGTGTGATGGGCACCCGACCCATACCTAGGGCCGAGCGAACCCGGCGACTTATGACATTCATAATCATAACTTTGGCCCTTAACCGCTAACATAATTACATAACGAAGTTTTCGGAAAGCCAAATATGCTTTTCATCTTTTCAAATCAAATAAATCTGTAACATATGAAACTTATAATACAATACATAATAACACGTCGACTTACATAGCCGCTTACATAACCGACATCTTATACCCACGACACTGTCTGCAAAGTCTCTAACACGGAACATGAAACCATAACATAATACTCTAACTTGGCAGCACTCCGGAGCAAATGGAGCTCGCCAATCCCGCTGGAACATCTTCCACTAACATCTTGACTCACACGGGTGTACCGCGCGGCACGAAACGCACGGCCCGAAGAAAGGGGGTCGACGGAATATGTACCGAGTATGTAAAGCATGGAATACAGGGGACGAGATCATAACAGAAATGAGGAGTACAGTAAATGTGCATAATAGTCAGAATACCGGAGTACATGTATCTGTAATACAAATAGTGCATAAGAGGTACAGAAGACAGATATAATAATCAGAATGCTCAAATACTTAGCTTTCTTTTGAAAAACATTTCTGTCTCATATGTATATAAAATAGAACATATCATAGTAGCCGACATTAACCGATGTGGGATTCTCCTAAACCAATGTGGCATTCGCCTAAACCAATGTGGGATTCGCCTAAACCAGTGCGGAATGTGCCTCGCCACTGGGTTTGCCCCACCATTTGGTTTGCCCCACCACCGGCTCCGAAACCAACAGATCATATTTCAGAATACATGTATATGTCATATCATCACATTAAACAGAATCATCATATTATCATATCATCAGATTAAACAGAGTCATCATATTACCGTATCATCAGAACAGATTCATTATATTATCAGATCATCACATTATCAAATCATCATGTCATCAGATCATCAGATTATCATATCATATACCCTATGCGGTCCATAATAGGACCCGGCGGACGAAACGTGGTCGCCCCTCCTGCCTTAGGCGCCACAACTCATCATACTTCGGAAGTTTTCATATCTCCATATCTCCGTCACACATCATAAATCATAATCATATCATATTTCGAACTCATCATACTTCGTATCATATCATATCATATTAGGCGCTCATCATACTTCGGAAGCTCATCATACTTCGGATTGTGCGCACGATAGTAACCGGCCCGGGACTCGGTGAAGGAAGTAACAAAAGTGTGCACGAGCAGAATCGTGGGATCTATATGCCATTCACAACATTTACACGTATTTAACGTAATAATCGAAACAAATTATCATTTACAAGCCAATGGCATTACCCAATTCAAATCTCTTCGATATTATTCGGAGCATATCAAATGAAACTTTATCAATCATAGTTACGTACCAAAATCATATACATACGGATTCTCATTTCATACATATACACAGATTCCATAGAACAATCAAACCGGACTATCATTTAAAAGTCAAGCCAATAGTCATAGTTAAATCCAATTTCTTTCGAAGGTCACTCGGGACTTGTCAAATAAAACTTTGGTCATCATAGTTACGTATCGGAATCATATGTATAAAAATCCTCATACAGACTTAACGGATAACTAAGTAAGCATACTCGAGTGTCGGAATAACAGTCATATTAAGTTCTTTTTAACAAGTTGTTAGAACTACACAAGAGAATATCTTGCGGGCCCACGAAAAATCATCAAACCGATCCGAGCCCGCCTATGGAGGTTTAAGGTCATTACACATTAAAAAACTTCCTACGAAGGTTTCAAGGCCATCCGGTTCCATCTATGAAAGTTACGGACATTCGTAGTTACAGACTCTTTTACAAACAAAGTCTTTCTACACACATTCATATTTAGTAATACAAAAGCGTAAAGACCATAACTTAACTACATTACGAATACGGATATCAAGAAGCAAATAAGGATCATGAACATGCTCGGATCGGAGGAGTAGAATTACCTCGGGGATCATATCATGGCCTATTTACACTACGACATGCCAAAGAAAGAAAAGTGAGCTCTACATACCTTGGCCGCCCTCTAAGCTAATCCAAACTTACGTCTCGGCTTCTCACAATCTCCCATAAGGTCATTGGACATCCAACATTAGCCATAAGCATTGAAGAACTCAATTCCAAGCCATCACTTTATCCACAGAAATTCTGGCAAAGATTTCCCCTATAAATCCAACATCCCCGAGAATTCAACTCGGCCAATTATTCAACAACAACCAAACTAACGACCATCCAAACAAGATTTAAGAACATTCCGAACAATCCACAAAATATTCAAGACAATCCCAACACTATGCCATGGAACCCGAAACCACCCATTTCCATAGGGACAACAACAATACATTTCTTTCTTCCGAATTCACACACTACATCACCAATTCCATACGTTAGCAACAATATTTTCATCAAGACAAGAAGCCATATTAAAATCACATTGGCTCCCAAAACAGCCCACACGATATTACAACTTCAACATAAGTCATTAAACTTTTATTCTCACCATATAATTCTCAACAACAATAGCCAAGAACACTAAATAAATTTGATTCATTCTCCCTTCACAAAGCAGCCACCATTTGGCCAACATACCAACACCCATGATTTCATGAATTCTATCCATTCCTTCACATTACAACATGCACAACCATTCATAATACAACAATCCAACATGCTAAATAAATTAGTTCATCACTTCCATACCATACTACATATACACGGCCACACAACACAACCCCATAACTTCATGAACTTCATTCATTTTACATATCACAACATGTATAAACACCTACCAAACATGTAAAGAAGCTCAAAGCTCACCTTCTTCCATCCACCTTTGCCTTCTTCATTCTCGGCTAGGACATGTCTTGTGAGGATGAATGTTTTTCTTGCTCCCACAATTATTCCATGTTGTAGAGGGCCTTCCAATGAGTTGAAAAGCTAGAACAAAATTATTTCTCTTGATCACTTCCTCATGGTCCTTGGTTCGGCCAGCCATGGCCGTCCTTCTTTCTCTTTTCTCTCTTTTTCTTTTCTCCATTTCACCCTAAGTTTCTAGAATTGGAAAAGATGAATAAGTCTTGCCTTATTCATCACATGCCTATACATATATATATGCACATGGCCGGCCAAGCCCCTTCATTTTTTCAAACTTTCTAGAATTTTCTTAAAGTTGTAAAAGATGACTAATCTTGCATGGTCATCTTTATTTATGTACACTTAGCTCCCACAATTATGAAATGAACACATATACCATTTCTTGGCTCAAAACAATTGGCCAACCATGGGTGGGACCCACGGCCACTTGGCTTCTCCAAGAAGTCATGAACTAATAACACTTTCCAAATTCCAAGTTCGCCCTTATCATTCCATGCCAATAATAATATTCATAAGCGGCTTGCGTATTAAAACAAAACCGGAAAATGGCCTTGCCCTTAACTTGTCGCAACTAACTCGGAATATCCCAACGTACAAAATGCGAGGTATAACATCCTTCCCCCCTTTAGAACATTCGTCCTCGAATGTTCAACTAGTCTTACGGGGTCTCATAAGCACCTCGGGGGAGCTCCCTTTTCATAGCTATTGCCATCCTTCATACTATCTCTTAAGCTACCCAATACCATTCTCTTGTCATACTCTTTTTCTTCATACAAGCCCACTTTCTGGCGTCGTGTCATTCAAAGCCTGTACAAAACTTCTCATACTACCTCAAACATTATCCTGACTTTCATCCACTTATTGTCGGTTTTCCCGATCCTACTAACTCACTTCAGTAAAGGGTCTCATTTGTAGCCCAGGCGTCCATATCAAACACACTACCGTATCAACTCTCTCTATCTCATCCTTCCATTTTTCTCGCCTGCTTCCCCCCTTTAGGGGTGTACTTATACCATTATCCGTTTATACTTCGCCTCATGTCCTTATTTCCAATCTCAATTAGACAACACTTTTATTCCGACGGTAAGCGTCCAAAGTCCTCTTGAAATGTTATCTTTATCTTAACTTATCTCGGTTATTTCCCTTAGTATCCCCTTATCATTTCTCCCGCTTATGCCTATCCCTTATTCTGCACACGAGAGATCTTATGCTACCTTTGTGTCACTCAGAACACACTTCTTCTACATAGTCCTTCTCTTGTTTTCAAAACGTACTCTATTCACTCACATTCATCCGTATCATCCCAGTCATTTTCTAACATTCGTTCTACTTCGTTTCCCATCTTTCCATGACTTAAGCTCTCACAGTCCGTCATTTATGGTACTCGTGTCCTCCGTTACACGCGCGTTCCTGACCTATTACCACACTATTGTCTCGCTTTCTTTTTATTTCCCCTTTAACGTCAACTCCTTCTCCTTACCGACACCGATCCGCCCCCGTTCTACGCGTCCTCTTAAGATTCCCGGCCACTCGCATACTCTAATTTTTCTTAGACTACTCCAGTTTCTCATTTGCTTCTTACGTCTGAATTTGTAAGATTTTCAGAAAACTTCCCAGGGGGGTCACCCATCCCAAAATTTCTCTCACTCCAGCACGCTTAACCTTGAAACTCTAACAAAATCGGGTACGTTAATGCTGGTATGATCGCGTCCACCTCACCGCATAACCTTCGTCACATCATCTGGAGTAGGTCGGAATCTTAACATATCCCAAAACATCCCTACGACACATCTCATCGGCTGTCTTATCAGTACGTTCCTATTCGTCACAATTCTTTTTCCTCCATACCCTTATCTTAATCATATCACTTTATCCAAACCTACCAGTGCTTTCAAGGTCATCTCTTAATGTCACAAGTCATCTCTTAACATCACCAATCCGTTCCAAATTCCTTATTACCATATCCTCATCGGCCTCCTATTTACTATTATCACCAACTCCTTGGTTAACTTATTCCTAGAGGGCAGCCATACTCGTAGCTCAGTCGACTCCCATCGTTACTATTAACCCGACTCTTTCCAAACATATTCCAGACTTTCATCTCATTTCCGTATTATTTCTAGAAAAATTTCAGCAGAGTTTCCTCTGTATTTCTTACTATCCCAAAACTCGCACGCAGAAATACCAACGGTGCCTCGCGGGGCCATATATATATATATATATCATATCATATATATATCGTATCATAGCCACCGCACGGGGCTCTCAATATTCATAAAAGTCCGAAAATAATGGACTTACTCATATGCTCAACACAACCGGCACATGTTACCTTTTCTTATTACTTTCCTTTTGATTTCAACTTCGCACTTTCAATCGTACCAATACCGTACTCGACATATATCTTTCGTATACCTTTACTTACTGCGTGCTTTGTAACTTTCATCCTCAATCGCCTTCTTCGATCAATGTCGTTCTTAAGGCTAAAATCAAAGATTAGTACCGAAAATCTCATTTCCTATGACTTGGCTCTATGGCACGATCTAAGAAGTGAAAGAAGAGTAACCACCCTAGATGCCCCGTAGCCTCCTGTTTATAAATGTGGCCGGCTTCACACCATAAACAGGACTCTACCGACACGACTTTACGGACAACCCCTAGGACGAATCTACTTCGATACCAATTTATCACACCCTTAATCCGATAGGGTGTGATGGGCACCCGACCCTTACCTAGGGCCGAGCGAACCCGCCGACTCGTGACATTCGTAATCATCTTGGCCCTTAACCATAACATAATTACATAACAAAATTTTTCGGAAAAAAATCAAATATGCTTTTCATCTTTTCAAATCAAATAAATTGTAATATATGAAACTTATAATACAATACATAATAACACGTCGGCTTACATAGCCGCTACATAACCGACATCTTATACCCACGACAATGCTGTCGCAAAGTCTCTAACACGGAACATGAAACCATAACATAATACTCGACTCGGCGGTACTCCGAGAAATGGAGCTCGCCAATCCCGCCGGAACATCTTCTACGCTAACATCTTCGACTCACACAGTGTACCGCGGCATGAAACGCGCGCCCCGAAGAAAGGGGGTCGGTACGGAATATGTACCGAGTATGTAAAGCATGGAATACGAGGACGAGATCATAACCGAAATGAGGAGTACGGAAAAATGTGCATAATAGTCAGAATACCGGAGTACATGTATCTGTAATACAAATAGTGCATAAGAGGTACAGAAGACAGATATAATAATTAGAATGCTCAAATACTTAGCTTTTTTTTGAAAAATATTTCTGTCTCATATGTATATAAAATAGAACATATCATAGTAGCCGACATTAACCGATGTGGGATTCGCCTAAACCAATGTGGGATTCGCCTAAACCAGTGCGGAATGTGCCTCGCCACTAGGTTTGCCCCACCATTGGGTTTGCCCCACCATTGGGTTTGCCCCACCACCGGCTCCGAAACCAACAGATCATATTTCAGAATACATGTATATGTCATATCATCACACTTAAACGGAATCATCATATTATCATATCATCGGATTAAACAGAGTCATCATATTACCGTATCATCGAACGATTCATTATATTATCGATCATCAAATCATTATCATAATCATCCGGCGGACGGAACGTGTCGCCCCTCCTCAATTGGGCGCCACAACTCATCATACTTCGGAAGTTTTCTCACACATCATACATCATCATATTATACCCGGATTCATACTTCGCATCATCATATATCGTAACTCATCATACTTCGATAACATATCTTCAGCCTCGGACTTCGGTGCGCACGATAGTAAGTAACAAAACTCGAAGGAAGTAACAATGTGCACGAGCAGAATCGTGGGATCTATATGCCATTCACAACATTTACACAAACTTAACAAAATAATCAAACAAATTATCATTTACAAGCCAATGGCATTAGTCAATTCAAATCTCTTCCGGATATTATTCGGAAACATATCAACTAAAACTTTATTAATCATAGTTACGTACCAAAATCATATACATACGGATTCTCATTTCATACATATACACGGATTCCATAGAACAGTCAAACCGGACTATCATTTAAAAGTCAAGCCAATAGTCATAGTTAAATCCAATTTCTTTCTAAGGTCACTCGGGACTTGTCAAGTAAAACTTTCGTCATCATAGTTACGTATCGGAATCATATGTATAAAAATCCTCATACAGACTTAACGGATAACTAAGTAAGCATACTCGAGTGTCAACATAACAGTCATATTAAGTTCTTTTAACAAGTTGTTAGAACTATACAAAAGAATATCTTGCGGGCCCACGAAAAATCATCAAACCGATCCGAGCCCGCCTATGGAGGTTTAAGGTCATTACACATTACAAAACATCCTACGAAGGTTTCAAGGCCATCCGGTTCCATCTACGAAAGTTACGGACATTCGTAGTTACAGACTCTTTTACAAACAAAGTCTTTCTATACACATTCATATTTAGTCATACAAAAGCGTAAGGACCATAATTTAACTACATTACGAATACGGATATCAAGAAGCAAATAAGGATCATGAACATGCTCGGATCGGAGGAGTAGAATTACCTCGGGGATCATATCATAGCCTATTTACACTAAGACATGCCAAAGAAAGAAAGGTGAGCTTTACATACCTTGGCCGCCCTCTAAGCTAATCCAAACTTACGTCTCGGCTTCTCACAATCTCCCATAAGGTCATTGGACATCCAACATTAGCCATAAGCATTGAAGAACTCAATTCCAAGCCATCACTTTATCCACAGAAATTCCGGCAAAGATTTCTCCCTATAAATCCAACATCCCCGAGAATTCAACTCGGCCAATTATTCAACAACAACCAAACTAACGACCATCCAAACAAGATTTAAGAACATTCAACAATCCACAAAATATTCAAGACAATCCCAACACTATGCCATGGAACCCTCCAAACCACCCATTGCCATAGGGACAACAACAATACATTTCTTTCTTCCGAATTCACACACTACATCACCAATTCCATACGTTAGCAACAATATTTTCATCAAGACAAAAAGCCATATTAAAATCACATTGGCTCCCCAAAATAGCCCACACGATATTACAACTTCAACATAAGTCATTAAACTTTCATTCTCACCATATAATTCTCAACAACAATAGCCAAGAACACTAAATAAATTTGATTCATTCTTCCTTCACAAAGCAACCACCATTCGGCCAACATACCAACACCCATGATTTCATGAATTCTATCCATTCCTTCACATTACAACATGCACAACCATTCATAATACAACAATCCAACATGCTAAATAAATTAGTTCATCACTTCCATACCATACTACATATACACGGCCACACAACACAACCCCATAACTTCATGAACTTCATTCATTTTACATATCACAACATGTATAAACACCTACCAAACATGTAAAGAAGCTCAAAGCTCACCTTCTTCCATCCACCTTTGCCTTCTTCATTCTCGGCTAGGACATGTCTTGTGAGGATGAATGTTTTTCTTGCTCCCACAATTATTCCATGTTGTGAGGCCTTCCAATGAGTTGAAAAGCTAGAACAAAATTATTTCTCTTGATCACTTCCTCATGGTCCTTGGTTCGGCCAGCCATGGCCGTCCTTCTTTCTCTTTTCTCTCTTTTTCTTTTCTCCATTTCTCCCTAAGTTTCTAGAATTGGAAAAGATGAATAAGTCTTGCCTTATTCATCACATATATATATATATATAATAGAGGTGGCCGGCCAAGCCCCTTCATTTTCTCAAACTTTCTAGAATTCTCCTTAAGTTGTAAAAGATGACTAATCTTGCATGGTCATCTTTATTTATGTACACTTAGCTCCCACAATTATGAAATGAACACATGTACATCTTCATGGCTTAAAATAATTGGCCAACCATGGGTGGGACCCACGGCCACTTGGCTTCTCCAAGAAGTCATGAACTAATAACACTTTCCAAATTCCAAGTTTACCCTTAACATTCCACGCCAATAATAATATTCATAAAAAGCTTGCGTATTAAAACAAAACCGGAAAATGGCCTTGCCCTTAACTTGTCGCAACTAACTCGGAATATCCCAGCGTACAAAATGCGAGGTATAACACACAAGACCTTAACCGAGGCTACCTCTTTATTTCTAAGTTTTCGTACTTTCCTATCTAGTATGGCAATGGGTACCTCTTCATAAGCCAACTTCTCTATAACTTGAACATCATCTATAGGTATGATTCTAGTAAGATATCCGACACACTTACGGAGCATCGATACATAGAAAACTAGATGGACTGATTCAAGTTCTGGAGGTAAGTCCGAATAAGCTACTTGGCCCATCTTGCGGACAATCTTATAAGGTCCAATATATTAAGGACTCAATTTCCTTTCTTACCAAATCTCATCACGCCCTTCGTCGGTGATATCTTCAAGAATACCCAATCATTAACTTGGAATTCTAAGTCTCATCTATGGTTGTCCGCTTAAGATTTTTGGCAACTTTGGGCTTTCAACGATCAATCTCGGATAACCTTGATCTTTTCCACTGCTTGTTGAATCAACTCCGGACCTACTAGCTGTACCTCTCCTATTTCAAACCACCCAATTGGCGATCTACACTTCCTTCCATATAGAGCTTCATACGGGGCCATCTGAATACTAGAATGATAGCTGCTGTTGTATGCAAACTCAATAAGAGGCACTTGATCATCCTAGCTACCTTTGAAATCTAGCACACATGCCTGTAATATGTCTTCCAAGGTCTAAATGGTGCGCTCAGCTTGTCCATCTGTCTGAGGGTGAAATGCTGTGTTAAGCCTCACTTGAGTTCCCAAACCTTCTTGGAAAGACTTCCAGAATTTAGCTATAAATTGTGCTCCTCTATCTGTGATAATAGATACTAGGACACCATGAAGTCTTACTATCTCCTTAAGATACAAGCTTGCATAATCTTCTGCTGAATATGTGGTTCTAACTGGAAGAAAATGAGCTGATTTCGTGAGTCTGTCAACAATCACCCATATGGAGTCATATTTGAAATCCATGTTGATCACTTCCTATTTCCAGGCTGGAATTTTCATGGCTTGTAACAATCCTCCTGGCTTTTGATGCTCAATTTTCACTTGTTGGCAATTTGGACATTGAGCTATAAATTCTGCTGTCTTTCTTCAGTCCATCCCACCAATATATTGGCTTAAGATCGTGATACATCTTAGTCGCTCCTAGGTGAATGGAAAACCGCGAGTAATGAGCTTCTTCTAGAATCCGACGATGTAGTCCCGTAACATCTGGAACACATAGCCGATCTCGGTACTTAAGAACTCCATCCGCAGAAACTTCAAAGGGTGACTTCTCTTTCTTAGGAAATGTATCTCTATAGTGACCCAACTAGGGATCTTCATATTGGCATTCTCTCACCTAAGGATGAAATAGCCGGGTTGTGAATACAAACTCTTGTATTGCCTGAATCAATTAGACGAGCTCCTAGGCTAGCTAGCTGGTGAAGCTCACAGATTAATTCTTCTTCTCCAGAGGGACCTGACATAGACTACCCATTGATTTGCGGCTAAGTGCATCCGCTACTACATTCTCCTTTCCCGGATGATAGAAAATACTCACATTATAATCCTTTAATAATTCTAACCACCGCCTCTGTCGTAGATTTAACTCCTTCTGCTTGAAAATATATTGGAGACTCTTGTGATCTGTATAAATATCAACTTGTACACTATGTAAGTAATGTCTCCACATTTTTAGTACATGAATAACCGCAGCCAGTTCAAGATCATGAGTCGGGTAATTCTTCTCGTGTTTCCGCAACTGCCTGGGAGCATAGGCAATGACTTTACCGTGCTGCATCAACACATAGCCCAATCCGACTCCGGAGGTATCACAATAAACAACATACCCATCTGGTCCTTCTGGAAGTGTCAGGACTAGGGCTGAAGTTAGTTTGTTCTTCAATTCCTGGAAACTGTGTTCACAAGCATCATGTTACACCTCGGAAAAATTTTTCGCCGATGCACAGTGAATAGGCTAACGAAGAGCACGAAGTATATGGTGTTTCGATAAGTGAGAAATAGCATTTGATGATTCAAAATAAGATTTCAAAGACATTTGGAGTAGGAGACGAAAGTTGTTAAGGAAAGTAAGGTATATGTCGTGTGTCGGGCAAGATTTACGAGTACCGAATTAATGATGACTTAATGAAGTTTTGGGGAAGAGTTATAGCATCCCCCGAATTGCTAATGAAGTGTTAAACAAGTGTTAAGAAGGTTCCATAAGGATTGGAGATTAAACGAACGACGGAGATCATTTCAGGGGAAAGGGGTTATACGACCGACTTATACGGTCCGTATAAAGGTCCGTATAACACCCAGCAGAGATGGTGTTTGCCCAGTGATGAACCAAGACCACTTATACGGGCCGTGCAATGTTCCACTGACCGTATAAGTGTCCGTGAAAGTCCCGACGGGTTGATTTCTAGTTATTGTATAAATAGATGCCTTGGGTTCGTTTACT
>NC_081342.1:33916469-33922600 GCF_029784015.1 Lycium ferocissimum | reverse complement strand
ACATTTGAGCGGGGCGGCGGGAGTGTCGGGGAGTATAGCCTTGAGTTTGATTCTGCGGCTAGATATACGCCTCATATTGTGGCAGAGATATGGGCGATAGAGTACACCCGGTTTGTTGTGGGGGTGGATACTTATGCGATTGACAGCTGTGTGGCGATGGCTTCTCAACCCGGCATGGATATTGCACGGTACGAGCGTACGCCCGGGCATGGAGGGAGCGGCGTAGAGGGCGTCGACCGGGTCGAAAAGGACCCCGGCGGGGGGCCGGCCCGAGGGCTGGGCTGAGTCGGTGATGGGTGATAGGGGATTCTCGGCGAACGGCCTCGGCGGCGACACGGCGGATATTCCTCCCGGCCCGGCCGGGGTACACGCCGGCTTACGAGGGCGAGGAGGCGGCGGTCGGTCTTCGGATGTCGGAGGAGGTCGAGCTCGAGGGCTTCGAGCTCACAGACGGACGGTGCTGGTCGGTTGAGGCCACTAGACCTGTGTGTTCCCGGCCCTTGGGGAGACACCGCCACGGAGGGGGCTGTCGGGCTACGGCGTCGCTTTGTTGTGGCGGGAGTCGGGGCACACCCCGCGAGGGTGCCGGCGTGGGGGTAGTGCGGTGGTGCGGCGCGGCTACGAGTTCGGAGTCTTTGGTTCGTCTTCGTCATCGGTAGCCGGCGGTGCGTCGGTATTTCTTGCGTGGCGGCGGTCCATGTCTCACTATGACGGTGTCGCTATAGCGGAGCATTGGCCATCATAGCGGTGGTCGGGTTTTCATTGGTCCGCTCTAGTGGGCACTTGGCCGCTATAGTGAGACAGCTGCAGCGGTGGTTTGACCGCCGCAACACGGGAGGCAGATTTCATGTTTTAAACAGTCAGTCTCACATTCTTTATTCAAAATACCCCAACATAGTTCCCCACAAGCACCTAGGGTGAAATTCAAAGTTAGGGCAAGAAAACTCTTGAGAGGTAAGTCTCATCCATCCCTTTCAATCATTTTGTATCAGCTTCATGATTATCATCCCTTTTATGGGTCTTCCATGGTGAAATTAGTAATAGTAACCCTAGGAATTAATAAACCTTCTACACTTGATGGGTTATGGTGGTTGTCACTTATTTATCATCTAATGGCTTGGGTTAACTTCTTTTAATCATGAATTGGACCTTTAGAGCCATAAACTAAGTGAATTGAGACCTAGGGTTCCATAAAAATGGTAGTTTGACCATGAAAATTGCTTGTACCTAGAATGTTAATGCAATATTGTTATAAATTGATGATTATTGATTACTAAGGCCCTTGTTAGGTTGTTTTACACCCACAAAATTTTTCACCCATTGGAATGGGGTAAAAGGGAAGGGTAATCTTAAATTTGGTATTTGTGACTAGAGTATTTCTGACTCATTGAGCCTTCTATTTCTAGACTTTGAGCGTTTCGAGGCTTTAAGGAAGGGAAAAGTTGTAGCGGAGTGACTTGCGTTGTCCCAGCTCTTCGTTTGATGTAGGTTACGGTCTACTTGAGTTAGACTTTGATTAGTTGATTGTATGTGTTGTGAATTCATTAGGAGAAAGCATGTCTAGTCTTCATGCATGATATTGTGTGGTTGAACTCCTATGTGAAATTGATTGAGTGACTGTGTAGGCTTCGTGCCACTATTCATGTGTACTGAATCTACAGTCCATGTATTTTTTATGAGACGTTAATATGATTTTCTCGGTGATATTGTGATACAAAATGATGATATGAGGATTGATAATAAGATGGCAGGAAATACTGTTACGTACAAATATATGGAAAGGCACATATATGACCTAGATTATGGGCTCTAGTCCGAGGTTCATTCTGAAAACGAGGGATATATTGATATGGCCCGCGTCTGAGGTTTTTTTCCGAGCGGAGGTTTATGCTCGGGTCCGATGAGTATCCGGAACGAGTGGTACATGAACACCATGGGTCCCCTGCAGGTCATGACTACTGAGCAATGACATCAGTTAGCATGTGTGTACAGTGATTACGGTAGTCGTGGTAGACTATTTCCTGTGTTGTGGTTTTTTGTTGACTGAGTTCTTGATATTTTGGGTGACTTGATTGGTGCTTGTCCTCGGTTGACTGTCATGGTTGATTTATTTCATGTCTGTGTGCTGGCTTGTTTATTCTACTGATTTTATGAGATATGCATGATACTAATCTTAGCAGGCCTATGATATCTACTGGTATAGCTGCATTCTATTGAGTGCAGATTGTGATACAGAGACTGCTACCCGCCATCACATCTAGCACTCAGGACGTTGTTGAGAGAGTTAGGGTGAGCTTCTATCCATGCCAAGCCGCCCGAAGATTTTCCCCTTATGATCTCTATTTCCTATTCTGGACATTATCGTTATTTATTAGACAGATTTCATTACTTAGACATGTTCTAGTTTAGAGTCCTCGTACGATGACTTTCTACTTTTAGGGATTTTGTAATAGATAGAACTTCGGCATTTACTTCAGTATTTTTATCGCATGACTTATTTTGATCTTCTTATGCTTGAATGAGTAATAACTGATTAATTTGGTTAATATAAAAATAGACTTGAAGGATTAGATTACTTGTGTGTTGGTTCGCCCACTAAGAGTTAGTGTGTGTGCCATTCATGGCAGGTTGGGTCATGATAGGCGCAGAGATTTAGAATTTCATGATGACGATTGAGTGTTTCTTAAAAGTTTTTCCTATGAAAGGCATCATGTGATTTGAGAAGAAAGGGAAACGCGGCCCCAGATATATTAGACCATAAAGGATTCTACGAAAGACTAGTCAAGTGGCTTACAAGCTAAAAATTTCACTAGAATTGGTCGCCGCAC
The DNA here is from genome assembly GCF_029784015.1 of Lycium ferocissimum. NCBI lineage: Eukaryota > Viridiplantae > Streptophyta > Magnoliopsida > Solanales > Solanaceae > Lycium > Lycium ferocissimum. The sequence continues at coordinate 33,919,772 of NC_081342.1, read as the reverse complement.
ACTCAATGTCACGTTATATCACTCATTTCAGTTTAGTACTCAGGTATTCATGTCAGTTCAATACTCAGATATGCATGTCATCTTTTATTCAAACTTTAAAGCTATAATCTCCATGTCTTTCAGTATTCAGTTAGTCCAGTATTCGATCGACTCGGCATTCATTCGGATCGGTAATCATTCGATTCATCTATTCATTTCAATATCACGAGATTCAAAGTAACCATATGATCTTTCAGTTAAGTAAGCATGTGTTCATGTCAGTTCAATGATCATGTGTCTCAGTAGTCAGTTTCAGGTATCTTAGTTACAAAGTAAACTCTGTCGAATGGTCCATAGAGACCAGAATCAGTCACGATATAACCAAGTCCATCATCCACGGATGAATGATCCCAAGGGAGAGATAATGCTACACTTTATATCTTAGAACCATGGTTGGACTCATATCATTAGAGTTTTAGCGAAAATTTTGAAGGTTTAATCGTTTTACTAAAATGGTTGACATGCCTACTTCAGGCACCTGTAATCCTTTGATTAGTTAAGAATTTGGAAAAGGTTCATTAATGAAAGTTATAGTACGTAGAAATACCTTTCCATCCATATGAAGATTAGGCCAAATAGAGATCGGACCAAGAATTTTATAATGTCGCAAAATCGCTCAGAGAAGCCAGACATCCGCGTTGGCCACGCGAAGCGGGAAGGGCATTTCCTCATTTGCCACGTGTCGTGGGCCCAGAGTGAAAAATTTGCTCTCAGACCGAGGTCTGTATGACAACTCAACATTGGGCATTCAACGTAGGTCTGACTCACCTAGGTCTAATTTTCTAATCAGATTTCGATTTTCGTATTTTTAAGTGTATTTGTTACACCTCGTAGTTTTTGTACGTTGAGGTTCGCTAGGTGTTAGTTGCTTAATTGTGGAAAATAGAGTTATTGTCGAAGATAAATGAGATTAGGTATGCTTATCTTCTAGTTATAAGAGTTTAAGCTCATACAATAGGTCACGGAAGGATTGGAGAACAAGCGAGTCAAGGAGAGTATGTTTTTAGAACTTTGGGAAAAAAATGGGTAAGATTTGGTATGATAATTTTAGTCTGACTTGAAGAAATAAATTCTTTTAGTATAGTAGGAGTTTTGGAGTGGAAAAAAACCTAAATCGAAGTTCAGGAAGTCTACTTTCCAACACAACAAACCGCGCATCGATCCGACATCGGAATCAAGCATTATGGGAATTTTAAGATGGACTGCCAGGGTAGAAATTAATTTGCGTGTGAACGCGCCTGGAGGTGGCGCGAACGCGCAAAGGACCAAGGGTCAACTCAGCACGAACTCACCCCAAGGTGGTGTGAACGCGCTGAGCAATTTCTAGGTCGGTGCAACCCGACTCTAGAACTTAATAAAAGGGCGCTTAACCACTCATTTTCATCCAAAAGACCTCTCCAAACACCCCCAAACACTATTGAAATTTCCCTCAACTTCCATTCATCAAATTTTAGCCCAAATCAAGTATAATCTTTGAATTTAGGTTCGGACAACGTATAGTTGCGATAATAATATCGTATTGCGGCGAATCTTGGCTGGAATTCAAGGTAAAAATTAAAGATATTGCGGTTCTAGTGGAAGTAAGGTATGAATCTCTTCTTATTGATATTGATTTAGGATTATTTACTAATGTAGAGCTATTAAATAATCGTATAACGAAATTGTTGGTTGAGAAATTGGATAAACATCGCGTGAGATGTTTTATGGAATATTTTGGTATGGATGATAATGTTGTTGACGTTAGAGTTGTTGTTGTTATGTTGGTTGGAGGTATTGTGATTTTGGGCTATTGATATAAACAGGGAGATGCTGCCCGAATTTGGGCAGACTCTAAAGGAGTTTAATTTAAAGACTTGAGATAGGCATATGACGATAAGTCTAACAGTAGTATGTTTTCTCTTGAATGTAGATTTACGAGCTCGGGAGAATAAGCATTAAGTTACGTAGTAGGAGATCAATCAGGTATGTTCAGGCTAGTCCCTTTTTTTTCAAAGGAATGATTCCTTTCTTATGAACCTATACATTGTTAGAACCCGTATTTGGTGCATTGGAACAATCCGGATTAACTATGATAAGTTAGGGTCCAAACCATTCCGGGATGCAAAGTCGAGACTTTTGACCTTCGATTTTATTTTAAGACATAAGCTGTGCATGAATTTGTTTGCATGGAACAATTAGGAAAATTTGGGACCAAAATTGGAATTAATGAAAGATGGAAATCATGCAAAATAAGGCCCTTGGCCGTGTGAGTGGGAGATGGCTCCCACACAATTTTTGTGTCAACTTGTAATTGCTCCAACACATGGTGTGGGCCAAGGACAATTGTGCACTTCATATAATAGCAAAAGATGATCAACTAGTCTTCATTATTCATTCCCAACACTTAGAAAAAAATAAGAAGTTGAAGAGCACAAAATAGAGGCTCTCGGCAGAGAAAGGTGAAAAACCAAGTTCAATTCTAGCCACTCCAAAAATATTTTGTTAATGCAAACTCACTATTTTGAGGTCCCTAAGTAGCGTGGAAGTGTCGTTGGAGCGATCAACCCGCTAGTTTTCATTATCGCAAACCCTAGCCTCTAGTGAAGTGGAAGGAAAAAGGTAAGAATTTATCATGTTTTATGTGTTATAAAGGTTGTATGTATGTCGTAGTATGCTAAAATGGATGAAAATCATGAAATATGGCATGTTGGAGTGAAGGTGGTGTGTGAAAGCATATAGCCGTGTGAGTGTGTGTGTGTGTTGTGTTGTGTTTAAGTGATGAATTAAGTTCTATGTAGTATGTTAATTGTTGTAGTGTGAAGAAATGAGTGAGAATTATCAATATGTGCATGTTGGTAAGTTGGCCGAAAATGGGTCATGTTATATGACAAAGAACGAATTAATATTGCTTAATGTTTTAGTCGTCGTCGTTATGAATTCTATGTTAGAAATGAATGTTTAATGATTCAAATTGATGTTGTGATTGTTGCGGACTGATTTGTAGGTTATTGTACATTTAATGTAATTTGTACATTGATGAGAATAGCATTGTTAGAATGTGAAATTGTTGGTGCAAATCATGATTTGGAAGTGAGGGATGAGTTATGGAGGTGTTCTCGGGTTTGGGGCGCTTTCGGGTGAGTGGGAGTGTTATTTGGAAGGTTTGAAATGTTATATGAATTGCTTAGAATGTCTTTAAATATTGTTGGTATGGGTTCGGGTTAGTATTTGAATGTATAAGCGTCGATGTTGGCTTGAATGTAAGCCGTTGAATTGAATTTATGA
>NC_081342.1:33905010-33916369 GCF_029784015.1 Lycium ferocissimum | reverse complement strand
TTTTGATGGGGAAGACATCCCAAAAGAAGAGAAAGTGACGCCTTACATACCTCGTCCGCTCGCAAGCTAAGTCAAGCCTCAACTCTCGGATGCTCCAAGATCTACATAACACCAATATACCAAACATTAGCCATAAGCCTTTAGGCACTCAATTTCAAACGAACATTAAATTCTACAGAAATTTTGGCAGCATTTCCCCTATAAATACACCAACCCCGAGATTTCAACTCGGCTAAATTCAACAACAACCAAGCCAATAACAAAACTACAATATCAATAATCAATTCACAATGCATTCCAACAATAATAGTTCTTTCTACATGACTTCAACAACACTCATAACTTTCCAACAACACTCACAATATAGTCACTTCAACTACTTACGCTCAATCTAATATCCGCGTTTATACATTCGATTACTAATCCAAAGCCACTCAAGAAATATTCAAGAACGTCTTAAACAATTCGCACAATTTTTCAAACAATCCAAACATTGTTCCAATTTACCCAAAATTGCCCCCAAACCCGAGAGCAACACCACTCACATTCCTTTCTTCCAATTTCATGAATTACACTAACAATCCATGCATTAACAATGTCATTCTCTTAAGTACAAAATTTTACATTAAACGCACAATGACTTCCAAAACAGTCCGCAACCACCACAACATTAACTTAGATCTTCCAAAAGCTCATTATCGACATAGAATTCACAACGACGACAACTAAAGCATTAAGTAACATTCACTCATCCTTGTCACAAGCATGGCCTATATTCGGCCATCCTCCTACACACACATATATGTGACTCCCATTCGTTCAACACACTACAACAACAAGGAAACATGCTACATAGAATTCAATCTATCAATCCAACAATACATTGCACACACACGGCCACAAGCCATGCACGCTCCATGCACACAGTTCAACACCAAAGATATAGGTTTTCATGAATTTCATTCATATTTACATACTACGACATGCCCACACCACTCACACACATAAAAGAGAATTAATTCTTACCTCTTTCTTCTTCACTTCACACGTCAACTAAGGCCTCCAAGAGTGAAAACGGATGGCTTGATGATTCAAAGAACGATTCCACATTAATAAGCACCCTTGAATTAGTTGTTTTGCTAGAAGAACCAATTTTTTTGAAGGAGATTTCTTGGTCTTGAATTTGCACCCCTATGGCCGAATACTTGCTCTCCTTTTTCTTCAAGCTTCTTGATGTTTCTCTAAGGTAAGAATGAAGAGAAAGATGACTTAGTCATCTTTTAAATTTCCATATAAAATAAATTCATGTGTGCCTTGACACAACTAAATGGCCGGCCACTTTGGCCCCTCATTTTCCATGAAATACAAGTTTTTCTTAGTTCATTTTGACCCCAAATGTTTCCTTTATACTTTCATGCTACTAAGGTCATACACCACTTATATTTTTTTGAAACAAAATAGTGATTAAAAATCCCGACTTCATGCCTCGGAATAGTCTTGTTCCTAACTTGTCATAATTAACTCGGATTATCCCGTTGTTAAAAATACGGGATATAACAGTATACTCCTTCTGCCTACTCTAGGCTGCTAGAAGCTTAGCTTGGATCACCTTTACCTTCTCTAGGGACTCCCTCAGAAGATCAGTGCCCCAAGGTCTCACCTCAAACACATCAAACCACCCAATAGGAGACCTACACCTCTTCCAATACAACACCTTAATTGGAGATATATCGATACTCGAGTGTAGTGATTGTTATATGCGAATTCGGCCAAAGGTAAGAACTGGTCCCAATGCTCACCAAAGTTTATCACAAACGCACGAAGCATATCTTCAAGAACTTGAATAGTCTGCTCAGATTGCCGGTTAGACTGTGGGTGGAACGTTGTACTAAGATCCAATCTCGTACCCAATTCCTCATGCAAACACTCCCAAAATCTGGATATAAATATTGTACCCCTGTCGGACACAATGGAGATAAGAACCCCATGAAGCCTAACCACATCACGAATGTAGATTTTAGCCAATTTCTCCGCATCATAAGTTATCATTACCGGAATAAAATGGGTAGACTTAGTCAACCTATCAACAATGACCCAAATAGAGTCAAACTTTCCCAACTTCTTCGGAAGACCAACTACGAAGTCCATGGCTATCCTTTCCCACTTTCATTTAGGAATGGGCATCCTCTAAAGCGTACCCCTAGGTTTCTGATGTTCATACTTCACCTACTGGCAGTTCAGACACTGAGCAACAAACTCCACTATATCACGTTTCATCCTAGTCCACCAGTAGTGCTGCCTCAGGTCACGATACATCTTAGTCTCGCCAGGATGAATAGAATACCTCGAACTATGAGCCTCTGCCAGAATGGTTTTGATCAAATCACCCATACGTGGCACGCATACTTTCCCTTTAATTCATAACACACCCTTCTCATCGATCACGGCCTCCTTGGCCTCCCCACGCAACACCTTGTCATGTATTTTACACAACGTAGCATCCTCAAACAACTTAGCCTTAATCTGCTCTAAAAATGATAACCGAGCCTCAACACAAGCCAACACCCTGCCTGTGCTAGAAATATCCAGCGTGATGAAACTGTTAGCCAGAGTCTGAACCTCTCTAGCCAACGGACGCTCCGAAGAAATCAGACGAGCCTGATTTCCTGCTCAAAGCATCAGCCACTACATTTGCCTTACTAGGATGATACAGAATGGTGATATCATAATCTTTCAATAGTTCCATCCATCTCCACGGCTAGTTCGAGATCCTACGAGTGAACACATCTTTGCAGTTGGGGTGGTCGGTATACCTTACTCCACAGTGGATACCATACAAGTATTGCCTCCAGATTTTTAACGCAAACACCACCGCCGCCAGCTCTAAGTCATGAGTAGGATAGTTCTTGTCATGCACCTTCAATTGCTGAGAAGCATAAGCAATGACCTTTTTTTCCTGCATCAAAACAACACCCAAACCAGAACATGAAGCATCACAATAAATAACAAAATCCTTGGCCTCCACAGGTAATGTTAGAAACGGTGTTGTAGTCAACAATGTCTTGAACTTTTGAAAGCTCTCCTCATACTCGTCGGATCACTGAAATGGTACCTTTTTCTGAGTCAAGTGAGTCAAATGAGAAGCAATATAGGCAAGCCCTATCACAAACCGACGATAGTAGCTAGCCAGACCCTTGAAACTATGGATCTCGCTCACTGATGTGGGCCTAGCCCATTCCCTGACTGCCTGAATTTTCTGAGGATCCACCATAATACCCTCTTTCGAAACAACATGCCCCAAAAAGGACACAGAAGATAACAAGAATTCACACTAGGAGAATTTAGCATACAGCTCCTTCTCCCGCAATACCCCAAGAGCAATCCTCAAGTTTTTCTCATGCTTCTCCTTACTTTCAGAGTACACCAGGATATCATCAATGAACACTATTATAAAAGAATCTAGAAAGGGCTTAAACACGCTGTTCATCAAATCCATGAACGCAGCTGGGAATTAGTAAACCCGAAAGACATAACCAAGAACTCATAGTGTCCATATTTGTCCGAAAAACTATCTTAGGAACATCCTATGCCCGAATCTTCAACTTGTGATACCCTGACCTTAAATCAATTTTAGAGAACATAAAATCTCCCTGTAACTGATCAAAAAAGTCATCAATACGGGGAATGGGATATTTATTCCGGATAGTTACCTTGTTCAACTAACGGTAACCAATACACATACGCATAGACCCATCCTTCTTCTTAACGAACAACATAGGAGCACCCTAAGGAGAGGCACTCGGGCGAATAAATCCTTTACTCAAAAGATCGTGAAACTGCTCTTTCAATTCCCTGAGTTCTACTGGTGCCAATCTATAAGGTGGGATAGAGATAGGACGAGTCTCTAGGTCTAAATCAATCCTAAAATTGACATCACGATCAGGTGGCATACCAGGTAAGTCCACAGGAAACACATCCGTAAACTCGTGTACCACTGAATCGAATTAATAGATGGAGTATCTGCACTAGTGTCACAGATATTTGCCAAGTAAGCTAGGCAACCCTTCTCCACTAGCTTCGTAGTGCTAACAAAGGATATGACTTTCTTAGGGAGGAGATTAAGGTGACCTTTACACTAAAGTATAGGTGCCCCAGGCATAGCTAAGGTAACAGTCTTAGAATGACAATCTAATATAGCATAATTCGGAGACAACCAACTCTTGCCCAAAATGACATGGAAATCTACCATATCTAGGATCATCAAATCTGCCCAAGGACTATACCCCATAAAAGTAATTGCACAAGAAGAGAAGACTCTATCTACCACCATCGAATCCCCAATCAGAGTAGATATATAAATAGGGACATCAAGAGTATCACACATGATATCAAAACCCACAAAGAAAATATGTCGACACATAAGAAAAAGTACAACCCGGATCAAATAAAATAGAACCCATCTGGTCATAAACTGAGATAGTACCTGTGATAACAACACAGAGGCCTTAGCCTCGGGTCTACCTGGGAAAGTGTACAAATGATCGCGTCCTTCTGTAGCCCGTGAACCAAAGATAATTACCATGACCAGTCTGAGCCTCGCCCCTTTCGGGCTGCTGTCCACCTCTACCTGCCTAAGGACCGCCTCGGTTAGGCTAGGCACTACCCCTACCCGCAGTGTGGCCGCTTCGCCCTGCCGGTGCTCGATCCTTACCCCCTCTATCTGCTGCAAATAGAGCTCGAAGAGTCTTATACTGAGTCTCCTGACCACTCTGCCTGAGTCTAGGGAAATACCTCTTAATGTGCCCTATCTCACAACACTCAAAACATGCACGGTCTAGCGTAGGTCACTAAACAGAGGCTGATGAAGCAAAAGATAGCCATTTATGCTGACCGAAAGCCTGATAATTTTCCCCTCATAGGTCCCCAGTTAACATCTGCATCGCGGATTGAACCGGATGCCCTAAATATATCTATGAACTTTGACTTCTCGAGAAGGAGTTGCTGAGAACCCCACCCCTTTGGGCCTTCTTTTCTACCTGCTTCGCATGACTTTCATGCTTAATGCCCTGAACAACACATACATGCTCCATTACCTCCTGGAATGAAGCCCAGTGGCTACAAGATGAAGAGCTGATAGCTAAAGTCCAGCGTTCAACCCCTTCACGAAACGCCTGATCCTCTCCCCCTCAGTGGCCAGCAACTGAAGAGCATAGCGGGACAATGAGTGAAAACGGGACTCATACACAACAACAGACAAGTTTCCCTGATAAATGTTAGCGAACTCATCGCTCCTTCGGCCCCTCAGAGTATTTGAAACGTACTTATCCAAAAATAAAGAATAGAACTGAACCCAAGTTAATGGAGGAGACCCAGCTGGCCTGCACTCCACATATTCCCTCTACCATAGCTTGGCATCACCAAAACTGGAAGGTCACAAACTCTACACTGTACTTATCCATAGCCCCTAACTTATGGAGCCTCTTGTGATAGTCTATGATGAACTCGTATGCATCCACTGACTCAGTGCCATAGAACACAAGAGGCTTCATTTTAGTGAACCTCGACTGGCCTCGAAAAGGCCACAAAATCGGGAACTTCCTCCAAATGAGGTGCCCTTCTTGCTGCATCTTGCCGAACCCCTCGGAGCCCGAACTCTATCCGACACGGGCCGCCGCTTCCCCGCACCCCTACCTGCTGGAACGGCCGGCATAGCTCTAGCCTGTGCTAACCCATGCGACAAATGTAGCACCTACGCCATAGCATTTGGTATACCAAGAGCAGCTGCGGCTCCCGATGGGACTGGTACTACCGCTGGCTAGGCTGGTGTGGCTGCCTCTCCCGCGGCCTCATTAGCAACCACTGGAGGCACGAGATCAACAACTGGACCTCCGCCCCTAGCTAGGGCCGCCCCTCTACCGGCTCCTCGGCTTGCACCTCTTCCTCTGGCTGCTGTTGTGCAGGTTCTCGCCATCTGTGAGAGAGTGAAGGCTAGTTAGATACCAATTTGAATCAGCAGATACCAATTAGAATCAAGTAGCACTAAAGAAAGAAAGAAAAGGGAATTTTCCTAGGATTACTATTACTAATTTCACCATGGAAGACCTATAAAAGGGATGATAATCATGAAGATGATACAGAATGATTGAAAGGGATGGATGAGAGTCACCTCTTAAGAGTTTTCTTGCCCTAGCTTGAAATTTCACCCTAGGTGCTTGTGTGGAACTGTGTTGGGGTATTACAAATAAAGAATGTGAGATTAAGTGTTTAAAAGACGGAATCTGTCTCCCGTCTACCACTGCGGCAATCAAACCGCCACTGTAGTGGTCTCGCTATAGCCGCCAAATGCCCGCTATAACGGACTAATGAAAATCGAACCACCGCTATGGCGGCCAATGCTCCGCTATAGCGACACCGCCATAGTGGGACATGGCCCACCATAGCGGATGGAAGAAATACTGATCGACCGCTGGTGGTGAAGGGACCACCGCTGTAGCAATACCGCCTTAGTGGTACAAGCCCTGCCACAATGGTCTAATTTGGGCAGCAAGCTCGACTTTTGCCCAGTTTTCCACTCCATCACCTAACATTTCATCCGAGGCCTCACGAACACAAACAACATATGCACATATACATAAAAACGTTGTACGATTCCACCGGTGGCCTAAAAAATCCAAATGGAGTTCTAATTTTCTACGTCACCCCTCGACGAATTCAATAAAATACACAATAACCACAAGCAAGTCAAGTTTTTAGCTCTTAGACTTATAAAATTGAGTTGCTATTAGTTCGTACTACCCTTGGGAAGGTTCTATTTAGTGGGTTGACCCTACATTTTTCATAACGATCGGAGGGGTCGTTATACCGCCGCACATCTGAATAGGACTTCTGGTGACTCTTAGCCGCTTTTAAGCGCTCTTGAATCAATTTCACCCCTTTTTTCATAGCCTGATATACCAAGTCTGACCTTAGCAATTCTATTTTGCCAACTTTATGCCAACCAATAGGTGATCTACAACTTCGCCCATACAAGGCTTCAAACAGAGCCATCTTGATACTGGCATGATATCTATAATTAGAAACCAACTCAATGAGAGGCAAATGATCACCCCAATTACTTTTAAAATCTAGGACACATGCTCTCAATATATCTTCGAGCGTCTGGATAGTCTGCCCTGCCTGACAATCTGTCTAAGGAAAAAAAGTGGTATTGAGACTTACATTTTTACCCAATCCTTTCTGAAAGGACTTCCAAAAGTTTTTTGTCAACTAGACACCTCAATCTATAACAATGGACACTAGAGTCCCATGAAACCTGATGAATGCTTGAATATACAACTTGGCATATCCTCTGCTGAATCGTTAGTCTATAATCACCCAAATCAAATCATGCTTTTGAAAAGAGCGAGGTAAACCTGTTATGGATTCAATGTTTATCAACTCCCATTTCCAAATGGTAATTTCTATACTTTGAGCCAACCCACCACGCTTCTGATGTTCGGCTTGCACTTGTTGATGATTTGGACACTTAGCCATAAAATCTGCTACGATACATTTTCGTGGAGCTTGGGTAGGTAGAATATTTGAATCTGTGCGCCTCTGCCATTATCCTTTGCTTACATCGACCTACGTCTGCCACACATTATTTTTCCTTGGTACACTAGAGTACCATCATCTCCCCTTGTTCTAAAGCCATGGATTTATGCATATGAATGTTACATCATGAAAATTTTGAGTCATTTGCATTATGAGTAGACTATAGCAAGCCTAAAGTGGAAATAAATTCCTTATAAGGTTAAGGAGAGTATTTGGTAACTTTAAGTGCATACTTATGATTTTGGAGTCATATGAATTGATGAAAATGAGTTCGTCGAAGGAAATAGAATTTGAGTCACGTTTTGGGAAGATTTCATATCGATTGAGTTATACCTTAATTAGTAATGCCTTGAGGGGGAGCTGTAGGGCCCCCTAGATGGTTAATGAAGTGTTACACAAGTGCCAAGAAGATTCCATAAGGATTGGAAGTCAAACGAATCAAAACCAAGCAAGTTACCAGAAGGGGCAGTTTGACGGTCCATTTGACGGACCGTAGGGAGTTTGATGACCCATCAAATAGTGGAGCTACCACCGTGAAATAGTCATAGAGAGGCCTATTTGGTTGGGCTATTTGACGGACCGCAGAACGTTTGACGGTCCGTCAAAGTGGCCATCAAATTGCCGACGGGATTTTAAGTGAAAATTTATATATTTCATTTTTCCTCATTTGGGTTCATTATTTTCCCATTCCAGACCCTAGAGCTCTCTAAAGCCCTCTCTCCAATTTTATACACTAATTCATACCAAACCCAAGAAGATCAAGAGATTCAAGTGCTAAGAAGCTCACTATGGTTTGTGCAGCTCAAGATTTCCTTTGGTGTTGATGTTGGAGGTTTCACTCTTGTGGAGTAACATGGTCAAAGGATTGTTCTTGTGTGATTAAGGTAAGTTTTTACATCTATTACATATAGTTAAGGTTGATTGTTTGCTATATAATTTAATTGAAGGAAGAAAAATGAAAGGAGAGTTCAAGTTTGAGTTTGAGGATATTTTGAGTTATAAATTAACTTGAGTTATAATTTTTGGCATGTTATGAGTATAATATTATTATGGGTGGTAATAATGAGGAAGTGGAAGTGTTGTATACAACTGCATATGGTGTTGTGTTGTAGTTATTGTTATGGGTTGATTATGAAAGGGAGTTTTAGGGATTGAATGAAGTCTCTTAATTATGGTATTGTTAATAATGTCATTGTTGATTGGGAGATGTGTTGGAATTCGGTAGAACTAGATGAAAAAGGGGAAGTGCTGCCCAATTTTCGCTAGCTCATGAATTATACTAGTTTGAACTTAAGACTGTCTTTGAGACCTAACCTTGGTATTAACCCTCTTGAATGTAGGTTTCTCGGGCTTTGGAGGAGAACGTTAAGTAGTTAAGAAGGCATAAAGGTGTGTAAGGCTAACCCTTCTTTCTTAAGGTATGATTCCATTGTTGTACACCTATACATGAAATTCATAATGTCTTCCATGATGACCCCATTCCTAGAAGTGCTAAAGCTCATAGTCCTTGATACTCTTATGATACCATTGATCTCGTCCTACGATAGTTGGTCATTAAGGAAAGGTATAGTGATGAGGATGACGACGTTGATTTTGCTTGTGTATTCATATATAAATATAAACCTATGATTGTGACACCGAGCCTATATGGCCGGATATGATATCTATTGCGCACACACCACTGATCAGTTGGGCACGGATAACACGGGGCCTGGTTAGGGCTGGGTACGGATGACACTGAACCTACATGGTCGGGTGTGGTATTACTATAGGTATATGCATATGTATGGAAGGTCTTCCTTTGAGAAAGGGTATGTAAGTATGATGTAACGTCTCAAGAGGTATAAATGGCTCTTCTATCTTATGTTATCCTTTATGATTTTATCATGTTACTACTTGTCACACCCCGATCATACTAGGGTGTGATGGGCACCCGACCCCATATTCGGAGCCGAGCGAACCCGCTGACTCTTATTACTCACTTATTCTCTTTGGATGCTTAAATCAAATAAAGGTAAAATACATAGTAAAATTTTCAAAATCTTTTGTCGTTTCCAATTAAACACAATCTGTAAACATAAGGGCTCTGTATCATAATGTATAATAGAAACGCATCGGCTCGTGGAACCATTTTCAAAACTGACACACTAAACCCACAACTCGTCCGCAAAGTCTCTAACTCGAACATGACATCATAGCATAGGACTCTTGACCCGGCAACTCTCCGAGCAAATGGAGATGCCAACTCCCTTCCGGAACATCTTCTATAATGGCTTCTGATCATCTGGGTGTACCTGCGCGGCATGAAACGCAGCCCCCGAAGAAGAGGGGTCAGTACGAGCATTGTACTGAGTATGTAAGGCATGGAAAATAACATAAACAGGAGCATAGATTATGAATAACAATATCATAGGGTCATAAATATATATACTGGGACAAGAAAGTAACCTGTGCATAGGATCACCCCTTTCAGGCCGGATACCATGCATGCTTTTTTTTTTTTTTCCTTCTTAGAAAAAAAGAACATTTCTTTTCATAGACATAGAAAATAGAACTTATGTTATGTCATGGCTTAATATATAGTATCGTTTCATATCATATCAAGTCATAGTGTATCATGTAGTATCATAGCACCGAACAGCGTCGGCTCGCCCACAATGCGCCGAAATACTCCGGCTCGCCCATAAATCCCGCGTCCCCGCGTCCGGATGATAAGCACCGACGGTGGCAATGAAACATGTTTCCCTTCCACTCCCCATGTATCCCTTCCCCCACCCCATGTACATATACATTTTTCATATACATATGTCATATAAGCATGCAGGAGAGCCCAAGAAAATCATGTATCCATCGGAGTGACGTAAGGTCGGAAACCTCCGATTATTTTATGGAATAACTATGGGCGCTTGTCTCACCTTGAAGGAACGATTAATATAAGGCGAGACTATTAATAGAGAGTAATATCATGGAAAAACATAAAACAGGATTATAAGGCATCGTTTCGTATACTGTGGAATCTCTAAAAATAGTCATTATTCATAGATAGAGTGAAGAAATCAAGAAATAGCTTAACATTTTCATATTGTCATGTTCATGGTAGAAACATATCCTCGACATAGTCATCATAGACATGTACTCATATTCGACATCGTCGTTGTCATTATAAAATCATATTCGTCGTTTTAGTCATAAAAACTTTCAAAATCATAAAACTTGGTTTTTGGAGAAAAATGAATATTTTGGAAAACATTTGTAAACTTTTTGGAAGGAAATCATGTTTTAAAACCATTACTTCTAGCTTTTGAAATGAAATCGTTATGGAAACGTTTAACACATCTCACATATGAATCATGCCATAGAAAGAGAAGGGACGAGCCTTAACATACCTGTGCCGCGCCTCACTAGCTACGCTTATTCGTCCAACTTGTCAATCTACATACCAAAGGATTCACACAATCATTTAATCCATTATTATTCACTTGTCTCAACTTTTCAAATAATTTCACTTAGATTCTGCCGAAATTTCAAGCATCTCCCCCGAAAATACACCGTCCCGAGAATATGGCTCGCCCAAACCAACATCAACAAACCCAGAATTCAACTCGGCCAATCTCGACAACATTACTCGCAGCTTATCCTGCAACAACACTTATATTCAATTCAATTCAATTCAATGCAATTCACATAATCTTCTAACAACTCAATTAACATATTACTTTACCTCTAAACCTTCCAATTCACAACAACTATGCATTTCATCATCATT
>NC_081342.1:33885809-33904910 GCF_029784015.1 Lycium ferocissimum | reverse complement strand
TATATAAATGATATGTATATGACATCAATATGAGTACGAATATGCTAAGTATATGTAAATGCCAAGTAAGGGCTATGTATATGCAATGTATATGATATGAACATTAGTATGAAAGGAAATATGAATACGAATACGAAAATGGATACGAAAGGTAGATGAGTACAGATATGGATGTATGCACACGAATACACAATAGAAATGGAATGTCCCTATGGAGAGCAAGTAAGTGCTATGACGATAATGCGATTATCTCCCATCTTATGCTATTTCATATGCTACCTATTATGCTTTCACAGTGATATTGATCATGCTTTACATACTCAGTACATTCTTCTTACTGACGTCCTTTTGTTTGTGGACGCTGAGTCATGCCCGCAGGTGGCCAGGGAGAAAGACTTTGTTATATCTCGTATTTTTGTACATTGGGATATTGTAAGCTAATCGCAACAAGTTTAAGACAAAATAATTTTGGGATACGAGGTAGAGACTTTTAACCTCCGATTTTGTTTTAATGCACAAAGTGCTTATAAATTTTATTTGGTATATATATATTATTGGAGATTAGGGATTAATTAATTGGGATTAGATTATTCAGCAAGAATTAGTGATTAAGTAAATTAATTAAGATTAATTAACAAAGTGGGCCCCACCCGATATTTTTTTTTAAAAAAAAAAAAGAGAAAAGATGACTCATAAGGGGGGGCACGTGTAGGGCTTGCGAGGCTCACACATATATCATCAAAATGACTCATTAAATCACAATCCATACCTTAGTTGAATCAAGAACAAAGAACAAGAAAGGATTCAAGAAAAAAAAAAAGGGAAGCTCTCGGCCATGAATGCTTGGGCCGAGCATTGAGAGAATGAAGGAGAAAAATTAAGATTTTAAGGTGTTATAGACCTTCAAGGATTTCAACGTGAATTGCTCCTTGGAGTCAAGTTGATTAAGGTAAGGATTTGACCTCTTTTATACACATTTTGGAGACAATTTAAGTTTGTATAAATTGGTAGTTGTGTGATGAATATAAGGAGTTATAAATGTTGATGTAAAAAAAATAAATTGAGCCGTGTAGGGGGCTGTTCAAATTAGGCAAGGAGAATTAATTTTAAGTTGCATTATAGTTGTTGTTATCACAGATTATATGGTGAAGGAATGAAAGAATTAGAAAGTTAAGGTCGAAGTTGTGTTGATATGAATATGTTGTTATTCTTATTGAATTGCAAGAGTTGAAGGTATGATTATATTCATATGTTATGGTTGGTGTTTACGTGTTAGCGGGAGGGTAATTGGAAATTCGGGATAGGCGAGTATATAGGGGAGTGTCTTTTTGCCCGATTTTCGTTAAGTCTATAGCTAATAGGAAAACCTTAAAACGAGAATGTGTGAGCTAAAAGATAAGTCCTATAAACAATGGGCTATAGATTGGTGAACTAGACAGTGTAACTACTAACGATAACGTTACTCTTATATTAAATAGGCTAAGAGAACGACGAGGCGAACGGATTCACGAGTAGTCGCTAACAGGTATGTAAAGCCTATCCCTTCTTTCTTTTGGCATGTCCTAGATGTAAGTAAGATAAGATATGAGCTTTGGGGTAATTCTATTCATAAGTTCCGAGCATGTTTTATGATTCTTATTCACTTCTTGATATTAGAATTCTTAAAATAGTCGAACTACTGCCCTCGAGCTTTCTATATGATCGGGTAGTAAATGATACATGAAAGTTTCTATTCCTGAAAAACTCTATATTGACTAATGACCATAACTTTTATAAGCTGTCTCGTATTAACTTGATACATGTCTATGATCCCTGAGGCGTTATCGACATAGTTGTAATGATATTCAAAAGTACCGAGTGTGACTATTATCCCGATACTCGAGCGTTGATTAATCTACTTATCTATTGAGTCTCAAAAGATGATTTATATGCATATGGTTGCTCACTTTCTCGCTCGTGCATGATGTTATTACTTCTTTCACCGAGTCTCGGGCCGGGTATGTTATCGTGCACAGTTTCACTGCATTATTCACCGAGTCCCTCACTAGAGGGCCGGGACATGTTATATATATATGTATATGATGATATGATGACATGATGATATGATGATACGGGGATGGCGGCCAGGATGGCATATGATGATTCTATTTACCGAGTCCCTCACTAGAGGGCCGGGACACGTTATATATGCATATGTACAGGATGATTATCTAATTATGTCACTAAGTCCCATAACGAGTTGGGTATGATATTGACACGCATGATTTATGTTTCAAAGGCAAGCCTTGTGCTAGTTTTCTATACTCCTTATTTCAGTATGATCCTGTTTACTGTATTTCATGCTTTACATGCTTAGTACATATTCCGTACTGACCCCCTTTCTTCGGGGGCTGCGTTTCATGCCCGCAGGTACAGACGCTCGTTTTGGTGATCCGCCGACCAGGATATCTATTCGGCCTATCTTGGGGTGTTCCCTTGTTCCGAGCCTAGCTTTTTGGTACGGATCCTTTTTGTTGTATATATGTGTCTGTCTGTGGGGGGTACGACGGGGCCCTGTCCCATCATATGATACTGTTATTACTCTTAGAGGTCTGTAGACATATGTGTGGGTCTGTATATAGTTGTTGTTTAGTTGTGTATATATGACCTATGTTTTGGGACGTTCCCATTCGTAGTGGCAGTCTTGTCGGCTTGCGTATGTATATATGTTTTGGGATATTGTATGTAGTGGAAGCCTTGTCGGCTTGCATGTATATAGTTGGGACGTTCCCACATGTTATGATAGCCTCGCCGCTATGTACGATGTTATCGTTGAGAGTTGTAACCCCTCGGAGACGGAGTTACGTGATATGTATATATATGTGACAGTTTTGAGACGACGTCTTGCCTTTTTATATAAGTTCCTTATCATGCTAGTTATGGGCTGATTATAGCTAACAGTTATGTATACGAGTGTCCAGCTCAGGCACTAGTCGCGGCCTACAGGGTTGGGTCGTGACAGACTTGATCCATAGCTAGATTCCTCAGGGACTACATAGCGGAGCTCCACTTCATTTGGAGCTGCAGCTTTGGTATAGAATCTTTTGTGTACATATTTATGGGCACGGCGGGGTCCTATCCCACCCATATGTTATGATATGACGTACCCTTCTTAGAGGCTCGTAGACATGTATATATGGTCAGATGTGTTTGGCCTTGTCGGCCTATATTTTGGGATATTATTTTGATAGCCTTGTCGGCTTATGTACATTTATATGGGCATAGTTGTTATTGATGATATAGATGTGTTGTTGCCCAATGAGATTAGAATGATGATGAATGAAAAGCATGATTTAACTATGTGGCTCACCTAGATGAGATGTGAAAGTATGTTAAGGGGTGCCCGGGTGCTCATCGGGCCCTCCGGTTGGGTCATGACACTTTCATAATGATGTTGATCATGCTTTACATACTCAGTACATTCTTCGTACTGACGTCCTTTTGTTTGTGGACGCTGCGTCATGCCCGCAGGTGGCCAGGGAGACAGACTTGATCCATAGCCTTATTACTCAGGGACTACATAGTGGAGCTCCACTTCATTCGGAGATACAGCTTTTGGTACTTATTCTTTTGTATACATATTTATGGGCATGGCGGGGTCCTGTCCCGCCTATATGATATGACATACTCTCCTTAGAGGCTCGTAGACATGTGTATATGGTTAGAGGTGTTTGGCCTTGTCGGCTTATATTTTTGGATATCATTTTGTTTGCCTCGTCGGCTTATGTACATTAATATGGGCATAGTTGCTAATGATGATATAAATGTATTGTTGCCCAATGGGATTAGTATGATTGATGGATCAAAAGTATGATTTAGCTATGTGGCTCACCTAGACGTAATGTGAAAGTACGTTAAGAGGTGCCCAGGTGGGTCAGCACCGAGTGCCCGTCGCGGCCCTCCGGTTGGATCGTGACAAAATCAAAGGTAAGAACACCCTTAACATTACTCATATATTCTAACATCAAACCCATGATTCTTGTGATCAAAGCCTAGGGTTTGCAGCATAATTCTTCCTAAAGTGATTCAAGCTAGGGTTTGGGTGTTCTTCATTAGGAAAGTGAATTGTTAAACTTTGTTTAACATATTATAGTATGTCTCTTTTAAAAATCATTTTTGACTATAAGGATGATTTGTATGTCTCTCTTTTTGAAAAGTTATTTTGAATGAAAATCACTTTTGAACCTATTGTTGGGAGTATAAATTCTATTCAAGATTTTTTAATGAATGACAGGAAAAGTAATCTTTTCATGTTTCTTGGACTTTAATTCATGTCTAAATAGTGGTTAATGTGTGTGAGGGGACAAACCCACATCAAACCTAGATTGTAACAAACCCTATATATGTATAAGATATTATGAATGTTTTCCACTATGAGAGATGCTTAATAATGATGGCTAAGAGTTGGTAATGACATTCTCCTTGATGAATTGGGACATGAAAATCTTTTATAAAGAGGTTATAAGTTTTTAAAACATTGATTGAAATGACTTAATCTTTACGATATGGCATAATGAACCTTAATGTTAATTGATGGTGTGACATACCTTGAGACAAATTAAATAATCACTTCTATGCTATGAACTTTGTTATTGTGTTTGTCCTAGCTACTTGGGAGGAAGGGTAGCCACTATGGATCCTAGAGTGGTAATTGCCTAGCCATTCGGGAGGAAGAGTGGCCACTACCGGGTTCGCTACCCGGAGTGCGGTTAATGCCTAGCTATTCGGGAGGAAGGATAGCCGCCGAGAATTCCATATTCTGGTGTGGTGCGCTGTGACAAGGGAACCTCTACGGTCACCCCTTCGATATGCTTGATTATTGGGCCTGTATTGGCATGTGTGACATTCTTATTTTCTCATGAATTTGTTATTGTTAATTATGATCAATTGAAAGGCATATTTGAAGTTGTACCTTGACAAGAGGCCTTATAATCGGTTAATGATACAAAAGCCGTAGTACCCAAATTTGCATCTGTTCCCATAGTCAGTGATTATCCCAAAGTATTCCCCAAAGATCTTCCTGTTCCTCCTGATAGTGTTATTGATTTTGGGATTGATGTTATCCCCGACACCCAACCTATTTCTATTCTACCTTATCGTATGGCTCCAGCGGAACTAAGGGAATCAAAGGATCAATTGAAGGACTTATTGGATAAGGGTTTCATCCGACCAAGTTTCTCACCTTGGGGTGCTCTAGTCTTGCTTGTTAGGAAGAAGGATGGTTCCCTTAGAATGTGTGTTGACTACCGTCAGCTTAATAAAGTGACCATTAAGAATAAGTATCCCTTGCCTAGGATAGATGATTAGGCTTCTAAGAGTGGAGTAATATGGAAGCTCGCTTACTCGTTTGTTGGTTCATATCGTAAGATCATGCCAAAAGAAGGGAAGGATAGCCTTACATACCTCAACGTATATCAAATCGCTCAACTTCTACCTCTTGAACTTGTAAATCTACAATTAAGATAACATAGGACTTAATTAGACTACTTACCTCAGTTACTAACCATCCTCAAATACATATAAAGCTTAACGAATTGTAGATAATATTTTCCTTGTAAGCTCAATAGCTCTTCAACTTCACAATTGATCTAACAAAGAACCACAATACCCACAACACGATGACAACACACACACACACACACACACACACACACATATATATATATCAAAATATACTTAAATTTACCCCCAATCATCTCTTAAAATAACCTCAAATCACTACCCTACCCTTCATCAACTTACCACTCCCACAAATACCCTATCTTTAATTAAATCTCTAAAACTCTTGATAATCAACTTAAATATAAGCGTAGAAATCATTTACATACCTTGAGGGGTCTAAGATCCCAAGAATCACTTCAACTCCAACTCACTAAGCTTCACAACGTTGAAGAAACCCTAGAAGCAACCTTCTTCTTCACAAGCTCGGGTTTTTATGGGGCTCGGATCTTGCCAAATCTCCACTATTGTGATAGGAAATATTGGGAGAGAAAGTATTAGGGTTTTTCTAATTTGGAAGAGAGAAAAATATGAAATAAGGTCGTGGACCACCTATTTATACTTGGAATTAAAAAAGCTACAGCGGTCCGGTTCGACGAGCGGGTCGACGATCCGTCGACTTGCTCCGTCAACTTGTTCCGTTGACTTGCGCCTGTAGATGCAAGGTTGCGGAATCCTATCATCGTCGCACATCAACGGTCCATCAAACACGTCGATGACCCATCGATGATGACTGGTGCCTGCAGATTTTTCTCAAATTCAGTTCGGATCGCGTTGATTCGATTCGCTCAACTTCTAATCCTGCAAATTGCCAGGAATACCTGCTGGTACCCTTGTACATGGGGAAAGACACCTTCTACCTCCAAACACGGGCTCAGATCTCTATTCCAAATGCATACCCGACTAGGAAATCATAGGTTCCACAATAATGGAAACGAGAGGTGTAACACCTTCCTTAAGCATGAATCCATGATAGAAAATCTATAGAACATAAGAAGGAAGATGGTTTTGATGTTTACTTCATTATTTGAGTTTTAGTCTTCCAAAATGAGATTTGTTGATGGATTTGACTAATCTAAGCATGGAATTTGATGAATTAGGACTAATAGGCTTGAATCTTCCTTTTATGTTGATGATTTGTAACAGTGAAAGTTAGGGTTTATACCCAAATTAGGGGTTTTGACTTGAATGATGGAATTGACCTAATCTTGAGTTAATTTAGCAATTGAAGAGTAGAATTAAACTTCTAGAACGTTGGGTTACCAATTTCACCTTTGAAATACACGTTTTGCCATTGTGGGCCCATTTTCCCCTTTTCCCATAGTTGATTTTGATTCGAATGATTGTATAGCAATATGGGTATCGTTGTTTCTTATTTCTAACTTAGAATTTGATAATAGATAGACATTGAGTACGTGGAGGATCTCCAGAAATGCAAGGCGAATGTTTGATTGTTCGTGGCTCTCGCTCGGCTACCAAATAGGTTACGACTTATCTTATGGTTAGATTTTGGTTAGCGAAGCATATGTAGAGTTAGTGATTGTCGGAGAAAGCATGTTACGCCTTCGGGTATGAAGTTGGGATGGATTGCCTAGGTTGGTATTATTGTTTGATTGTGGGCTTGTTGCTTTATTGTGATCTATTGGCATGTTTCCACGTGTGTGATATTAGACTTGATACTTAGTTTCCCTATAGCGATTGTGAAACTGTTATCTCTCACTTAGTGGGTATCATCTTGGATAGAGGAAAGAAAATGAGTTATTCTTGATATTGTGATATGTGTCCATGTGTGACACGATTGATATTGATATGCTCCCATTCACATTGATATTATGCTTAACACTCATTCTCATCTTTCATGATACACTAATATGAGCTGAGACTTAGTACTGATGATGTTGATGCAAGATATGAGAGGTCGATTCCTCATGTCTTTATTGGGATCGAGAGAGTGTCCGATTCCTGAGGTCTTTTCCGGGATCGCGAGAGTGCTACATGGACTTCGCGGGTCCCCCATGGGTCATGACTATCGAGGAGTGGAGGTATTCTACCCGGAGCATGTGTGTGCAGAGATTACATTGGCCATTGTACATCATTGCATTGCATATGCACTCATTGTTAAATTCACTTACTTGATGGATTCGGACTTGATATTCCTGTACTTGAGTTGTTATTCTTGGACTGGGTTGTGTTTATACTTAAATGTGAGTATGTCTATTCTTTAGTCTCTTCCTTTATATATGTTAGCTAATTGTTGTCGGCCTATGATAACTACCTATACATAGTGTTTATACTGATACTACCTTGCTACATTCTTTTATGAGTGCAGAGTACGTGACAGGTTCAACATCCACTCCTTGTGACTGATCCCAAGGCTTTGTTGTTGAGTATCTAGGGTGAGCATGCTTGATGGATCTGCAGTCCGAAGACTCTTTCTTTGTACTTGTCTTTTCTTGCATTCTGAAACAGTATTCGTACTTTGAGAGTTTGTATTATTCCAGACTTTTAGTTGATTAGTAGTGGCTCTTGTACCGTATTCAGACTAGATCCTTGGGGTTGTATTAGTATTGTATTCCACATTTATTTATATTTACGTTTGAGACTTACATTTCTATTGTCCTATTTACTTTATTGTTGTTGAATTAATGATTAAAGGATGGGTTCCCCTACCAAGGTGGGAAATCGTAGGTGCCTGCATGACTAAGCTATTTTAAGTCGTGGAAATAGCTTTGCAGGCCGATGAAGCCGTTTTGAACGTCTACAACCAACAGTACCAAAATAGACATGTATAGGAAGGCCGACAAGGCCATAGTACTAGCATACATCATACAACACTCGTCTACGGGCCTCTAAAGTGTAGATAACTATATCATGGTCGGACAGGGCCCCAGCCTACCCATACTTCATGTACACAAAACTCTGGACCTGGTAACTCTGAACGATATGGAGCTTACCACATTGGCTGGTACTCGGTGAATCCTACTGGTGCAATCATCCCGACAACCTGTCTGAACCTGCGGGCATGAACACAGCGTCCTCAGGCAAAGGGATGTCAGTACGAAATAATGTACCGAGTATGTAAGGCGACTGAAACTAATACTGAAATGAAATATAAAGTAACTGGACAAAACTGAAGAGTCAATAAAGAATCCGGTTGCATTTACCTGCCTCTAGCATCTAATGACTAATAATACTACGTCGAACTACTTTACCTCATATAAGGCATGTAGACATGCATGATTAGCCCCGAGGGCACTCAATGTATCCCTGAAGTTAGTCTGCATGTATAGTAATAGCCCCAAAGGAAAGCGCGTGTCTGTATATCCCCGAAGGCAGTCTGTACGGCCAATAGGCCCATAGGCAAGCATCATAGCCCTGAAGGCAACATCATAACCCCGAAGGCAAACATCATAGCCCTGAAGGAAACTATAACTCCATACGTTCTATAGTCATGCTTTCTATCGTTCTAACTACTTAGCTAACTCGGCTAAACATAAGCTCATCCCCAACAAGGGAGAAGTACTACAATAGGGTCATGGTAACCCATGTATATCTTTCACGAATAGCATATCTTTGGGCGAATAGTTGAAGGTGGCTCGACAAAGGAAATCATGACAAAAATGAGAAGAGAGGTATAGCCTTTACATACCTTTTTCGTCAATGCGAACGCAACAACGAACTCAACTCAAGTAGTACTTCAATCTGTAACATTAACAATACACTCATCAACTTAGAGGACACTAGTACATGATGTATATCGAATGATATCTAACCCCTACCAAGACTTGGGCAGAAATTCCCCTATTTTATAATAATCACAACTCAACCAACAACATCCAAAATATCAACTACAACTTCCTTTCACTTCCCTTACAACTTAAATCATAATCAATACAATAGTATGCACTAAATAACTCAATATACACTTATATACAACATTCCTTCTTTCCATATATTCTAGCCACTATAACTCAAGAAGACTCTCCCAAAAGTCCATAAACCAACAATAGCTACAACATGATTTCTAGCTCTCTTTCCACAATTTCTCCATCCAACAAGTTGATTAAAGGCTAAAAAAACTCAAGAATATGTAGACGAGATGTAATCTTACCTCAAACACACAAGAACAACTTCAACTCCAAGTTGCTTCACCTTGAAGGAAACTTTAACTTCAACACAATAAGATCAAACCAAATCTAGCAAAGGTTTCCTAGCTTTTTGGTGCACTAGTTACTTTGATTTGCCTTGGACTTAGTCTATTCTTGTAGGAGAACTTAGGGATAGGGTTTTATAGAGCTTAGGGTTTCTGAAGGATGAGAAATACCCAAATAATGAAGCTCAGCGAATTATATAACTTCACTTAAAAATTGACCGACTAAAAGTATGGCAACTATGTACAGGCCGTAGAGTGTACCTGGGATGAAATTTTTCCAAGCTTATGTTTATGAGGTACGCGATCCATCACCAAAATGTATGGGGCGTACTTCCATGTATGGGCCGTAAAATCTTCCTTAAGTCCGATCTCCGATGAAACGTATTCTCATCGATTCGTTTAACCTCTAAACTTTCCAATACCTACTAAACATGGGTTTAAGCTCTCATACACTTAAGATGAACATGTCTAATCTCTTGTAACCTCGAAGATAGTCTCATTTTCTAAGTCTACGTTGATTAACTCATAGTAAAACTCAACGTACAAAGGTATGAGGTATAACAGGAGGTGACTGTTTTTGTTAAACCTTTCGAGTGTTTGAACCTTAGGGTACAACATGATTCTTTCAAAGAAGTAGTAAGAAAGAATTGGAAGACTGATCTTGTAGGATCTCCTTATTTGGATTTTAAACATAAATTGAAAAATCTTAAAGGAGCTCTGGCTAAATGGAGTAGAGAGACCTATGGGAACATATTTGAACAGCTTATTTTTATGGAAGAGGTTGTGAAGGTGAAGGAACAACTGTTTGATGAGGAGCCAAGTATAATAAACAGGATTGTTATTCAAAAGGCTCAAGCAGAATTAAAGAAATATCTCGACTTAGATGAGCAATAATGGAAACAAAAAGCAGGCTTTTCATGGTTCACAGAGGGAGATAAAAATATCAATTTCTTTCATAATTATGTAATTGGTCAGAGAAGGAAACTTCAACCAACTAGAATTCAGGATGGTTCTGGGAATTGCCTTGAAACTAGAGAGGAGATTTCAAAGGAAGCAGTTAACTTTTACAAAAAGCAATTTACCCAGCAGTGTGATCCAGAGGTATATACTCTATTACATCATGTTCCTTTTATGATTTCACATGAGCAAACCATCACTTTGTTCTCATACCTAACAAAGGAGGAAGTCAAAAAGGCAGTAAGTGAACTAAATGGAGACAGTACTAGTGGACTAGATGGTTTTATAGGGGTTTCCTATCAACAATGCTGGTATATAGTTAGAGATGATGTGTACGCTATTGTACTTGCTTTCTTTGATGGAGCAGTTTTGCCAATATCCATCACACATACAAACCTAGTTCTGATTCCAGAGAAGCATCCAGTATAGAGTTTTTCAGAATTGAGGACTATTAGTCTATCTAACTTCATTAATAAAGTGATTTCACGGATGGTTCATGATAGATTAGAAGGCATACTCCCTAGTATTATTTCTACCAATCAATCAGGTTTTGTAAAAGGAAGGAGCATTTTTTAGAATATTCTCCTAACTCATGAGATAGTCTCAGACATCAGACTGAGAGGTAAACGTGCTAATATGGTATTGAAAATGGACATGGCTAAAACATATGATAGAGTTTCATGGAAATATCTTATGCATGTGCCAAGGAAGATGGGTTTTACTGAACACTTTATCACTCTTATTTGGAGACAGGTAGCTAACCATTTGTACTCTATTTTGTTGAATGGTCAGGCTACTGATTTTTTCCAATCAACTAGGGGGGTGGAACAAGGGGAGCCTTTATCCCCCAGCTTTGTTTTTATTATCCGCAGAGGTGCTATAAAGGGTAGTGAATTCTTTTTTTTGAAGACAGGAATTATATAGGGTATGGGATGCCTAAATGGACCAATCCGCTAAACCATTTAGCATATGGTGATGATATTATCATATTTACATCTGCTGATACAGAATCGCTAAAGAGCATAGTGGGGGTGTTGAGGATGTATGAGCAGTCATCTGGCCAGCTTGCAAACAGGGCTAAAAGTTTCTATTACATGTATGCAAAAGTTGATAATGAACTGGTGCAAACAGTGGGCACAATAATAGGATTTCGTAGGGGTCAATTTCCTTTTACTTATCTGGGTTGTCCCATTACCCATTCAAGAAAGAAAGAGGTGTTTTATGCAGAAATGATTAAGAAGGTGAAGAGTAGAATTTTATCTTGGAAAGGGAAATTACTATATTTTGGAGAAAAAGCTACTCTAATCAAAAGTGTAATGCAGAGTATACCAATTCACCTTATTTCAGTGATAGTCCTTCCTAAATGTGTTATTCATGAAATTCCCAAGATTTTTGCTAAATATTTCTGGAGTAATAAAGTGGAGGCAAAGAGTACACATTGGTCTGCTTGGTAATATATCTGTATTCCAACTCAGGAGGGAGGATTGGGTTTCAAATCCCTATTTGATGTTTCAAAGGCTCTTTTTGCTAAATTATGATGGAAATTCAGAACAACAAGTACTTCATGGTATAACTATATGTGGAATAATTACTGTAAGAAAGTTATTCCTACATTGGTAAAATGGAAAGGAGGATCACATGTTCGGAAAAAGATACTAGAAGCTAGGGATGCAGTGGAGCATGAAATTTGGTGGGAAATAAAAGCAGGATCAGTTAATGTGTGGCATGAAAATTGGACAAAACTAGGTGCTTTAAATCATGTCATCCCAGTTGAGTTCCCTATCAATGAGGAGATTGAAGAAGTGGATGAACTTATTGAGGAAGGAAGATAGAAAGATGAGGTCTTACAACAAACTTTCCCTTTGGAGATTGTGGATCACGTTAGATCAGAAATTCACATTGATCATCTCTATGGATATTGGGACAAACCCTGATGGATGGCTACAACTACAGGAAAGTTCACAGTAAACAATGCATGGGACATACTTAGACATAGAGAGGCGAAATAGAAGGATTATAAGCAAATGTGGATCAAAGAAATTCCTTTCAAAATTTCTTTCTTCCTATGGAGACTATGGAAATTCAAGATTCCTACTAATTATCAACTGAAGAGAAGGCATATCCCTGTTGCTTTTAGATGTTATGGTTTCTCTATTCCTCATGAGACAACCATTCATCATCTATTTATTTCAGGGAGTTTGCTAAGAAGGTTTGGAAAGTCTTTAAGAATGCTGCAAGGATTCTGTCACGACCCAACCCCGTAGGCCGTGGCTAGTGCCCGAGCTGGACACTTGCATATACCTGTTAGCTATAATCAATTCGAAGCTAGCATGATAAGGAACTGTTATAAAAAAAAAAAAAAAAAAAAAAAAAAGCAAGACGACGTCTTAAAACTGTCACATATAGATATGTATATTCATACAACCTGTCTCCTGTGGAGTCACAACTACCAACAGATAACATCGTATATAAGCCGGCAAGGCTATCATAACATGTGGGAACGCCCCAACTATACACATACGCAAGCCGACAAGGCTGCCACTGCATACAACAACCCAAAACATATATATACGCAAGCCGACAAGGCTGCCACTATGAATGGGAACGTCACAAAACATAAGTCATACAGACACAACTGAACAACAACTATATACAACCCATACATATGTCTACAGACCTCTAAGAGTATCAACAGTAACATATTACGGGACAGGGCCCCGCCATACCCCTGAGTAAACATATACATATATCGCGGATCCGTGCCAAAAGTCTAGGCTCCCGAACAACGGAGCACTCCAAGACAAACTCGAGTGAAAGTCCCAAGCGGAAGGATCATCAAATCGAGCATCCGTACTGCGGCATGAAACGCAGCCCCCGAAGAAAGGGGGTCAGTACGCAATATGTACTGAGTATATAAAGCATGAAATACATCAAGAAACATCATAACTGAAGTAGAGATTTCAAGAGACAAATATGGTAATCAAGAAATCACTGTACCTGCGCCTTGTAAAACAAGTCATGCATATCATTATCATATACCATACCCGGCCCATCATGGGACTCGGTGACATAATTAGATAATCATCCTGTACATATGCATATATAACGTGTCCCGGCCCTCTAGTGAGGGACTCGGTAAATAAAATCATCATATACATGTACATATAACGTGTCCCAGCCCTCTAGTGAGGGACTCGGTGAATAACATCACCATATGCCATCCTGGCCGCCATCCCCGTATCATCATATCATCATGTCATCATATCATCATATACATATACATATAACGTGTCCCGGCCCTCTAGTGAGGGACTCGGTGAATAATGCAGTGGAGCTGTACACGAGAACATGTCCCGGCCCGGGACTAAGTGAAAGATGCAATAGTATGCACGAGCAGAGTAGTGAGTAACCATATGCATATAAATCATCTTTTGAGATTCAATAGATAAGTAGACTAATCAACGCTCAAGTATCAGGACGATAGTCGTGTTCAGTATTCTTTGAATATCATTATGAACTATATCAAAATAAGGCCTCAGGGATCATAGACATGTATTAAGTTAATCCGAGTCAGTTTACAAAAGTTATGAACATTATTCATTATAGAATCCTTTAAGAACAGGAACCTTTATGCATCATTTACTATTCAATCATATAAAAGACTCGAGGGTAATAGCTCGATGATGCCAAGGGTTCTAACATCAAGAAGTGAATAAGAATCATAAATCATGCTCGAAACGAATAGAATTTCCCCAAAGCTCATATCATATCATACTTACATCTAGGACATGCCAAAAGAAAGAAAGGGTAAGCTTTACATACCTTTAGCGTTTACTCGCAACACAACACGTATACGCTGCCCAATAGTATCTCAACCTATATTAAGACGTCAAGAGCTACGATTAAACTACGAAGAGGTTCAAAATGCATTCTAATGTTAGTAATTCCTTTCTAGACAATTAGATGACGCGTCGCTTATATTCAAACCAACTACATACAACCAAGCCAACATCATTAATCATGCATTCAAGTATCAACCCGAGACTATTCAAACATGACTCGAGGACACTCCAAACAGCCCATACAACATTCCAAAATAGCCCAACCAACACACAATACGACATATAATCTTCCAAGTTCAACAAGAACAACAACAACACATTATTTCCTTCCAATTTCATAAACTACACCAACAACCACACGTTAACAACATCATTTACATAAGTGCAAGAAACTATATTAACATCATATTAGCTTCTACAACAGCCCACAAACAATTACAACTCCATCTTGAACCATTAAACCTTCATTCTCACCATACAATCCATAACAACAACACCAAAATACCAAGTAAAATCAATTCACCATATCCTACAAAAACAGCCCTATACGGCTTCAACACCAACATACAAAATTCCATAAATTTCATTCATTTCTACAAGCTACAACACGTTCAAACCACTCTCAACACATGTAAAAGAAGATTAAACCTTACCTTTTATACTTGACTTCTCAACTTAGCTAGAATTTGTGCCTTGAATTCAATACTTGTTCTTGCTATCTAGGATCAATCCCACATTGTTATACACCTTCCAAAGGGTTGAATTACTTGAAGAAGATCAAATTTGATCAACAATTTTCAAGCATCACTCTCGGCCAGCCATGGCCGAGAGCTTCTCTCTCTTTCTAAATTTTCTTGAGTTGGTGAAGATGAAATATGACTTGCTTTGTCATCAAATTTCTATTTATATGCCACACATGATGGTGACACATGTCCAACCTTGACATGTGTCCCATTATCTTTCATGAACCAATTATATTCGGCCAAGTGTTGTGGGGCCCACTTAATTGTCCAATTAGGCTAATTAATCATAATTAATCACTAATCCCCACTTAATAATTTAATCATGATTAATTAATCCCCAATATTCATTAATAATTTCCATACCAATTAATATTTATAAGCAACTTGTGCATTGAAACAAAATCGGAGGTTAAAAGTCTCCACCTCGTATCCCAAAATAGTCTTGTCCTTAACTTGTCGCGATTAGCTTAAAATATCCCAATGTACAAAAATACGGGATATAACAGATTCATATGAAATTTATTCAAATCTATGAAGCTTTTAGAACATAGTGGGATGCAAACTGTGGAGAATTTTCAAAGGGACCGATCCTTGGTGTTTCTAAGAATTTTCTCCCTGTGATAATAGAAACGGGTTCTATGCTGCTCAGGAAACTTGTGGAAGGAAAATGGGAAGCACCATGGTTTATTGCATCTCTGGGGGATCAAATTAAGGATCTAAAGGATAACCATAAAGTGACAATTCAACATGTGCTT
Source organism: Lycium ferocissimum (assembly GCF_029784015.1). NCBI lineage: Eukaryota > Viridiplantae > Streptophyta > Magnoliopsida > Solanales > Solanaceae > Lycium > Lycium ferocissimum. The sequence goes on along the minus strand of NC_081342.1, from coordinate 33,888,922 downwards.
AGAGAAGGCAATTGCTTGGCTTATTATTTAACTAACCTAGCTTTTGGTTTTGCAGGTACAAGAAGATTAAAAACTTTTCTTATTTGCCTAGTGTAGGAAGAAAAATTCTTAACATTGAGAAGCAAAGAAATACCAAATCTCAGGATCAGAACTGCAAGGAACAACAATTATCAAGCAGGTACTTAGAATACTATGTTGCTCAACTATTAAAAAGATTTTGATAGTGGTATTAGCCTTGGCCATTTCCATTAAAGTCTTGGAGATAGTAAAGTAGGTAGATTCTAAGTTCTATCAAAGGGTGATTTCATTCAGTCAACAAGTATCACAACAATATCAAAGATAAGCAGAAACAATACAAATTGAAGGAAATTGTCTTATACATTTGGAGAATCTCATAAGTCTCTACTTTTATAGAGGATTGTGGAATTTTTTGTCTAAGACAAGATCCGTAACTTTGATGAATCGAATCTTTCAAGGTGGCTTATACTCGTTCACCACAGATCTGACTATTCTTCACTCGATTCTACAACAACCTCTCTTGAGTTTGTTACTCTGAGGTTTTTGGTCATCACTGCACCAGGTGAGAGTCCTTAGGTGCGAATAAAGTGAAATCATGGCCAGAGAAGTTGATAGTATTACCTTTGAAGAGGAATCTACTCTGATATGTAATAAGTACCAGCCCCAATGTAACCTCAGAAGCTCAAACTAACTGAGCACCTCATCGACGCCGGTTTTGGTGGTTCCGATGGTCAGCTTGGGGGAGAGATTTTAGGGTTATGTCAGTCGATGATTTAGCAAAGAGACTTTTTAGTCTTAGCTTTTTATTTTCGTTTGTTTTTCTATTTGGCTTGTACAGTTGTTTCTTATTATTTATTTAATAAAATGCAACCACTAAAGGCTTAGTGGTAATTATATATAAAAAGTGCTAAAAATAGATGTAAATCAGTGCTAAGATCACAACTTTCGAAAGCACTTTTGTTTGGAAAGAAAGGTGAAATATTTGTACTTTCCAACACGAGTGTATAGAGAGATGACAACGAATGAGTCGAAGGCGGCAACAGAAAAGTGGTAGAGAGATTATAGAGTGAAATTTTAGGTTTTGACTATAATTTGTCTTTATTTTGGGTCTAAGGACTATTTCGGGTCATTTATTTAAAAGGGAAATTTATGAAATTATACAATATTAAAAAGTAAATCACATATTTTAGCACAAAAACTAATAGTTCACTAGTAGCCATACCTATCCAAAATAAATCCCCTTTTTTCTTAATCAATTAATGCACGTAAAAATGTTAGAAACGGTTGGGTCAAAAACAAGTAGTTTCTTTTCTAATGTCTTTCCTTTTTCTAGTGTTTTGTTTCTTATTTTCTTTTTATATTGACATAGTTATTTATTTGTTTCCTTTTTGGAATTCAAATGTAGATCTTACAATTACTAAATTAACTATTACAAGACTACTTGACAACACAAAAAAGCGGATCCTGTAAAGGAAACAGGGTTAGAACTGACAAATGAAACACAAGGGGCTGAACAGTCAAAGGGAGGTGAGGACAGGGCTCAAGCTAAAGGCAAGGTGGTTTCAAAGAGTCCACAAAGGACATCAATGGAACCTACTGCTGTAAAGACACAGAATGAGTTCACTATTTTAGTTTTTCATCTTGCCGCACCAATCATGATTGGTGCATAAGAGTGTGGTACAAGTCAAATTGGAGCCAGGACAAGAGGACAAGTGTCACGACCCAAATCACTAATCGTGCTGGCACCTTGTTACACCTCGGAAAATTTTCCGGTGATGCACAGTGAATAGGCTAACGAGAGATATGAGGTATATGATGTTTCAATAAGTAAGACATAGAAATTGATGATTCTAAATGAGATTGGAAAGTCGTTCGATGTTAGATAAGAAAGTTGCCAAGAGAAGGCCATGTATACGATAAGTTTCGGAGAGGATTTATGAGTAGTAAGTTGATGACAACTTAATGATGTGTTGGGGAAGAGTTATAACGCCCCTTAGATTGTTAATGAAGTAATAAACAAGTGCTAAGAAGGTTCCATAAGGATTGGAGATCAAACGAAATGACGGGATCAAACTTGGTGGAACAAAGGAGTTCCACGGCCAGCATTGTGTTCCACGGACCGTGGATGGGTCCGTGGAACTGCCAGCAGAGAAGGCAGCTGGCTGGTCGTGAACCACGACCAGCTCCACGGACAGCACTGGGTTCCACGGACCGTGGAACAGTCCGTGGAACACCCGACGGACTGAAATGTTCCAAGTCTTTAAATGAGTTTCCAACTTCATTATTTCATTTCCAACATCTCTCTACTTCTCTCTAAGACTTCTAGGGCTTCATATGCATTTCATGAACAAGAATCCAAATGGAGCCAAAGGTTATTATCATCAATACAAGTGAATCAAAGTAAGAGAACCCATTAAAGTTCATCAAAAAAACAAAGAATCCAAGCAAAGGAAAATTTAAGGTTTGGCTCAAGTGAGGGATACGCCATCAAGGTTCAATCCTACACCATCTAAGGTAAGTTTTATGATGTTTCCATGTTATATAAAGTATTTGGAAGGTGAAACACTTGGATTACAAACGAATGTAAGAAATGGGCCATGAAAATGTGAATAGTAGCACTTTTGAGTAAATGTGTGGAACGAGTTATGATTCTTGATACGTTATAAATATGATCATGTTATGAATGCTATTGAGAGTGTGGGAAATGACATTGTATGAATGAACGTATTGTCGAGTTATGACTATGAATGTGGATAATTGAGGTAAAGTGTGAGGTAAGAGTAATGTGGTTGATTAAAGGCTATTGTGAGGATATTATGAATGTTGTTATTTGATGTTTGGGAGTTGATGTGTAATACGAGGAAAGTCATATAAATAAAGGAGATGCTGTCCGATTTTCTCTAGAATTAGTTATGAATGCCAAATGCTATCCACCATCTAATATGAGTATGCACTTCAATGAAGGTAGAACGTGAGCTTTGAAGAGGAACGCTCAAGTGATATAATAGTTGCACGAAAGGTATGCAAGGCTAACCCTTCTTTCGTAAGGCATGGTTCTTTGGCCAAATGTTCATCTTCTTATAAGTTCTTGATAC
>NC_081342.1:33868298-33885709 GCF_029784015.1 Lycium ferocissimum | reverse complement strand
ACCCTAGGATTGTCTGGACCGTGTCCGAGTTTTGTTTAGGGTGGAAGCGCGCCACATTTATAAAGGGGAAGCTGGGCTTTTAATTTATCTTTTTTCTTATCTTATATCGTCTTTGTAGAGCTAAGCAATAGGATATGAAGTCCACGATTCTAACCCTAAATATTTTGGGTTATGGATGAGCTTGATTGATTATACGAGTTTGGAGAAATTGATGGGAATTGAAGTTTGTTGACTAGAAAAGATATGTTCCCTACTTTATTGATATTGATGTATATGGACGACTAGTACGTAGGAGGGATGCCACGTGTATTTGTGATTGCTCGAGAGGCATTGGATGTGTTTTCTTGGGTTTGTGTGCGGGGTTGAGGTAGTAAGAATTATAGAGGAAACTCATCCATAAAATTTTTACAAATTGAATTGTTTGAATGTATGCCATAGAGAAAAAGTAAAGGAAATGTCATAACCAGACATTTGGTAAGCTATGAGTGAATAAACAATTATGAGACGCTTTTAAAGGAGTTTTAGAATGATTCTAATTTGATTTAAAGGATGAACCCGAAGAGGAAAAGTGATTAGTAGCTAGAGAAACTGGATGAGTTACATTCGAGATTTTAGAGGATTGAGACTTATTGAAGATATAAGGAAAGTTGACAGTAAGAACTCAAGTACAGTATTACGATTCATGGATTGACAAGTAAGAGATAATGAAGAGATATTGATATGGAAAAAGGAAGTTAATGAGTAGGGGAAGGTTTTATTTTAGAAGTATATATATATATATATATATATATATAGAGAGAGAGAGAGAGAGAGAGAGAGGATCGGGATGGGTTGATGGTAGACACATGGACTCATTTTATTGAACTTCCCTATATGATGTAAGTTTGCTTTGGGATTCAGAAGTCACTAGTTATTTAACTTTAAGGGGACTCTGAGTATTCGATAATTGGTACTATTCTGAGAATCATTATGACAAAGTTACTTCTGATATTAACGATGACCTCGGATCCAGGCATGAGAAATGGTTATGTAAGTTAGATTACAATTATGATTGCCTTCTGGGTTGCTCATATAATTCCTAACATGCGATGTTGCTGGCTGATTAAAGAAGTCGTGCGTGTATAGCTGATTCATATAAGAAGGTTTCACCTTGACAATGTTGAAAAGGTCACCTGACGACAGAAAATAAGGGCGATGTTGGCATATGAAAAAAAAGTAGAGTAGGTGTTCGAATGGAGATTATTCATTAAGGCTATATCGCCAGAAACTCATAATCAGGACTTAGATAAATATGCTAAGAAGTCCTACAAATTCAGACGTGCGAACGATATGAGAATTCAGAATAGCCGAGGGAAATTAGGAGCATATGAGCCTTACGATTAGAATTTCAAAATGATTGTAAGGTAGGCGTCGGCTACGGTCAAAAAGAAGGAGATGTAATAAGGCAAGGACTCCGAAGACGAGTTAAAAGCAAAGGGACATTTTGTAAGTAAGATATTGAGAAGCGATGTAAACGATAATTCATGTGTGGACACATTAAATGTCATGCATGCCCTTATGATTGGTTTTGCGATATGCTAAAGGTATTGATTGAGCTGGGTATTGAAGTTAAGGTAGTAAGTGCTGCAGGGCAGATTGATATTGTTTCTCCAAATGTTAAAGTTTGATGGTCATGATGCAACAATATCAATGAGAAGGACAATATGTGTACATAAGAGTAAAGATTGTGATGTCGTGAGAAGAAAAGAAGCGTAAACAAGGGCCATGACGGGTACTCGGGGCTAACCAGGCTCATACCATTACCCATCATACACATAAAGCATTCATTCATTAATCTTATACTCAAATCATAGGAAAATCATTTTGTTCACTTGAAACATATTTACTTTATATACATAAGCTCTTCGGCTATCAAAATCAAAATAACGTATATACATACGAGGAGAAACTGTGAGACCATCCTACCTACACATACGCATCTACGAGCCTCTACTTGAGTGCTAGACATAGGGACGGGACAGGACCACGTCATGCCAAAACATATATATATATATACCAAAAGAATAAATCAATGGAACCTCCAGAACAATGGAGTGTTCTCAGTCAACTAATAGCTCCTATGAGTCTGGATCACGTCCCTGTCTACCTGTGGGCGTGAACACAGCGTCCAAAGAAAATGGACGTCAGTACGAACATTGCACTGAGTATGTAAGGCATAAACAATAATAATACGTCAATGAAATAAGAAATCATCATATGAGGAGTAATCTGTAACTGACTGTCAATTATAAAAGAAATAATGCATGCTGGCTTACTTAATAATCATCATCATATCATGTATGCATATATGTATAAAATGCCCAACCTTATAGGTACGGTGTGATAATCATTAGCAGCGTCCGGGGCCTCACGTGCGGGGTACCATCTCATGCCGCCCACTAGTGGTGTCTGCTCATGCCATCTAGACATGGTGTATACGCTGCCCGCTTTGCGGTGTCTGCCCGTCCATATAGGCGCGGTGTAATATCATCATCATATGCTCATCATAATGCATGCATAGAAACTCAAAGACAACTACTCTCTAACGGGGTGACATAAGATCGTAAACCCCCGATTCCATTATGGAGCATTCATAAGCATTCTGCCTCACCTTGAAGGAATTAGCATATAAGGTGAGTGTATACAATAAACAACATCAATGTATCGTAATTAGCATCATTAGCTTTGTAGAAACATCATATCATGAACTCTAGAATCTCTAGACTTAAGCTCATCATCATCATTATCGTGCTCATAATATATCTCTTATCTTTATCTCATATGGCTATTTATGAACATAGACTCATAGTTTTTCCGGAGTGTAGGAAATTCAAGAAGAAGGAGGGAAAATCATTCCATAAGATTCATGCCTAGAAAGAAAGGACTAGCCTCACATACCTTTTCGTTTAACTATTCCGTCACTGCTCGTTCTCCTTGACGTCCACGTTTCTACCTTCAAGAGAATTCGCATTATCATTAGCTATTCGATTATATGAACGTGCTTACTAATGCTAGAGGAAATTGGGAAGAATTTCCTTTGTTTATACAACTTTCCTCATATTACATATCAACCCCCAAACATCCATAACAACATTCACAATATTATAAACAACAATCATCATTCATCTACATTATCCATCTCTCTTAATTTCACTTCAACTTCTCCATAATCATGGTCATAGTTCACTATTTCATTTTCTCACATATAATACTTATCCCATGTTCTAAATGTCATTCATAACCTACTTACAATCACAACATATCAATATTCATGATTCATTCCAAACTACTACTCAAAATGTCACTATTTTCACATTCATGACCCGTTTTCTATATCTTTCTATAATCCAAATGTTTCAACTTCTCAATACCTTAAACAATATGTAATGATCATAAAACTTACCGTAGATATTGTGGGAAAGACACTTGAGTGGAAATACTTCACTTGAGCCAAAACCCTAGCTTCACTTCCAAGAGAATTCTTGACTTGGATGGACCATTTAGTGAGCTTAAATGCACTTGATTCACTTGAATTTTTGATATTGATCTTTGTTTTCCTTTGTATTCTTGTAGATGAAGTATGTGGAACCTTGTAGGTCTTGAGAGAGATGCGAAGTGTGGGAAATGAAATTAGTGAAGTGGGATCACATTTATATAATTGAACTTACTCAGCCCGTCGGGACTTCCACGGACACTTATACGGTCCGTAGAACATTGCACAGCCCGTATAAGTGGTCATGGTTCGCCACCAGACAAACATCATCTCTGCTGGGTGTTATACGGACCGTATAAGTCTGTCGTATAACCCCTTTCCCCTGAAATGATCTCCGTCGTTCGTTTGATCTCCAATTCTTATGGAACCTTCTTGACACTTGTTTAACACCACGTTAATAATATAAGGGACATTATAACTCTTCTCCCAGTCATCATTGAATCATCGCTAACTTATCACTTGTAAATCCTTCCCGATTAGTAACGTATACCTTACCTTTCTTAGCCACTTTCTCCCCTTACTTCGAATGCCTTCGAAATCTCAACTAGGATCGTCAAGTGCTATTTCTTACTTATCGAAATATCGTATACGTCATGCCCTTTGTTAGTCTATTCACTATACGTTAACAGGAAATTTTTGAGGTGTAACATTCTTCCCCCCTTTTGGAACATTCATCCTCGAATGTTAAAAACTCGGGAATTCTACGAAAATTTTGCCAGAGTTTCCCCTATAATATGACACTACCATCCTATCATAACAGCCCACAATAACATTGCCTCACAGGGCCACAACACTATAGCAATATACGTTGGCCACACACGACCCATATGCATAAAAAGAAAACATATATACCTCATAATATCGATGTTTCATCATGGATCTCTTCCGGGGGCTGAAACAAGTGCGGGTATGTGGATTTCATCTTATCTTCCGCCTCCCATGTCATTTCTTCTCGGTTGTTATTTCTCCATAAGGCTTTAACTGAGGTTGCTTCCTTATTTCGAAGTCTCCGTACTTGCCTATCTAGTATGGCAATGGGCACTTCTTCATAGACTAGCTTTTCTGTCACTTGAACATCATTTATTGGAACTATCCTCGTAGGATCTCCAACACACTTGCAGAGCATTGAGACATGGAAAATTGGATGGACCGATTCAAGTTCTAGAGGCAAGTTCAGTTCATAGGCTACTTGACCCACCTTGCGGATAATCTTATAGGGTCCAATGTATTGAGGACTCAATTTCCCTTTCTTACCAAATCTCATCACACCTTTCATTGGCGACACCTTCAAAAATACCCAGTCATCAACTTGAAATTCTAAGTCTCACCGGCGGTTGTCCGCATAAGACTTTTGGCGACTTTGGGCTATCAACAATCGATTCTGGATCACCTTGACTTTTCCTACGCATTGAATCAACTCGGGGCCTATTAGCACGTACTTCTCCTATTTCAAACCATGCAATTAGAGACCAACACTTCCTTCCATATAAAGCTTCATACAGAGCCATTTAGATACTGGAATGGTAGCAATTATTATATGCAAACTCAAAAAGGGGTAAGTGGTCATCCCAACTACCACTGAAATCTAGAACACATGCTCGTAGCATATCTTCCAAGGTCTGGATGGTACGTGTTACACCTCGAAAATTTCCCCTTAGCGTACAGTGAATAGACTAGCGAGGGGTACGACGCATACGAGGTTTGGACAAGTAAGGACTAGCATGTGATGACCCTAATTAAGATTTCAAAAAAGACATTAGACTTGAAGAAAGAAAGTTGTTAAGAGAAGCGAGTTATAAGTTGAGAGTATCGGATAAGAAGTACGAGTATTGAGTTAAAGACGTATAAATGATGCCCCAAGGAAGAGTTATAACGTCCCTTAGAATGATATTGAAGTGTTGAATAAGTGTTAAGAAGGTTCCATAAGGATCGGAGATCAAACGAGTCGACGAAACAACTCTCGGAAAAGCTTGGGTAGACATACGGCCGGACATGCGCCGTATAAGATCTACGGACGTATACTTGACCGTAGATCTAGCCCGGACAAGACATGATGCCTTGGACCGGATATCTTTGTCGACATACGGTCGAGTAGATTTTATACGGACCGTAGTATGTTAGTCCGTATATTTCATCGAGTTTGAAGTGTATTTTATATAAGGGACATCTCATTTTTCATTCCATTCATTTCATTTCTCACCTCCACCATCAGAAGCCTCTAGAGTGTTCCAAACACTTCACCCGTGAGAAAACCATAGAAATCAAAGATCAACAACAAGAAATCAAGAGAATCAAGTGAAGGAAACCCATTAAAAGTCATCGAGTTAAGAAATCCAAAGCGAGATAAAATAGGGTTTTTGTGCTAAGGGTGAATCACCATTCCAAGCTTATTCCTCCATTATCTAAGGTAAGTTTCATGACCTTTACATGCTATTTGAAGTATTTATAAGTTGAGATTCATGGGTTGTAGAAGCGTATAGCAAATGGGTCATCAATGGATGAATAATGTCGTTATTGGATAGTAGTTGGATTGAATCATGGAAATGAATATGTTGATGTTATAAATATGTTATAAATGACTTATAGAACATGAAATAGGTATTGGATACGAAAGAATACGACGATGGATTTTTAGTCATAATTATGGGAAATTGAGGTGAAATGATGGAATGCGAATCATGTGAATGAACTACGATTGTTGTTAATGATATTGCGATGATCTTTGTGAATGTTGGGAGTTGATATGGAATGTGGTGGAAAGTAGCATAAACAAAGGAAATGCTTGATTTCTATAGCTTTAGTAAGTATGTTTTCACGATTATATAGCTAATGTCGATACGAATTCCATTGAAGGTAAACGAGTGCATTAAAGGAGAACGAGCAAGTGATAGAATAGCTAAACGACAAAGGTATGTGAGGCTTAGCCCTTTTCTTTCTAAGGCATGAGTCCTATGGCATGAAATTCCTCTTTTACTATAAATGTTCCCTCTCAAGAAAGTTAAGAGTCCCCACTTATGAATAGCCATACGAGATAAGAGATATGAGATGAACGATAATGATTAAAGTAAGCTAAAGTCTAGAGATGCTATAGTCTATGACATGATGCTCCTAAGAAGCTAATGATGTAATATATGTAATCTAATGATATTGATCATTATGCACACTCACCTTATGCTTGTTCCTTCAAGGTGAGGCGAGTAATACGTAAGAATGCTCATAACGACATCGGGGGTCCACGACCTTACGTCACCCCGATAAAGTATGAATAGCTAAGAGTCTCTATGCATGTAATATAATAAGTATATGATGTCAAGCACACCATGATGAGTTATGATAAGCATATTATGATAAGCATGATGTAATGAGTATATGATGATATCACACCGCGCCTATATGGCCGGGCAGACACCGCCAAGGCGGGCAGCTATACACCATGGCCAGATGGCATGGACAAATACCACTAGTGGGCGGCATGAGATAATATCCGGACGCGGGGATGCTGGACGCGAGGCTAATGATGATGCTAATGCTATTGATTATTACACCGTACCTATATGGTCGGGCGATTTATACGATTATGCATATATGATATGATGATGAATATGAAATTGAGCAAGCATGTATGATTTCCTCCATGATTCAGTCAATTACAGATTGCTCCTTGTTGTATGCCTCCTCAATTTATTGATGCTTCATTACTGTTTATGCCTCATATACTCAGTTCAATATTCGTACTGACGTCCTTTTCTTCTGTGTGTGTGTTCATGCCCACAGTAAGACAGTGGAGGAGGTGACCTAGACTCGTAGGAGCTAGCGGTTGATTCGAGAGCACTCCATATTCGGAAGTGCCACGGATTTCTCTTTTGAGTATATATCCGTATATTCATGTTTTGGGCATGACGGGGTCCTGTCCCGTCCAGGTGTCTAGTATTCTAGTAGAGGCTCGTAGATACGCAGTGTGGGTAGTATGGTCCCATGGCTTTTATGTGTATACATATATATATATATATATATATATATATATATATTATTTTGGTAGCCGAAGGGCTTATGTTTATAAAAGCAAATGTATTTAAAATGCCGCTTTATATGATTATGAGCAGATAGTATGAAGGATAGCAGATAAGCAGTAAAGTGAGAGGTGTTCGGTGGATAGCCCCGGATACCCGTCGCGGCCCGTAGTCCGGGTCGTGACAGTACGTTCGGCTTGTCCATCAGTCTGCGGATGAAATGTCGTGCTAAGCTTTACTTGAGTACCCAAACCTTCTTGGAAGGATTTCCAGAACTTAGCTGTAAATTCTGCCCCTCTATCTGTGATAATAGATATCGGAATACCATGGAGTCGCACAATCTCCTTGAGGTACAACCTTGCATAATCTTCTGCTGAGTATGTGGTTCTAACAGGAAGAAAATGAGCGGCTTTCGTCTATCTATCCACGATCACACATATAGAATCATATTTACTTCGGGAGCGGGGTAACCCCACAATAAAATCCATGTTGATCACTTCCCATTTCCAAATAGGAATCTCCATTGCTTGCAATAATCCTCCTGGCTTTTGATGTTCGATTTTCACTTGCTGACAATTTGGACATTGAGCTATAAATTCTGCTACGTCTTTCTTAATTCCATCCCACTAATAAATTAACTTAAGATCATGATACATCTTTGTTGCTCCTGGATGAATAGAATACCGAGAATAATGTGCTTCTTCTAGAATTCGACGACGCAATTCTGCAACATTCGAAACACATATCCTACTTCGGTATCTAAGAATTCCATCCATAGAAGTTTCAAATGGAGACTTCTCTTTCTCATGAATTATGTCTCTATAATGGCTTAATTGAGGATCTTCATATTGACGCTTTTTCACTTCCATATTCAGGGATGAAACTGTGGGATTATTAATACCAACTCCTGCACTACCTGAATCTACTAGACGTACTCTAAGATTAGCTAGTTGGTGGAGCTCATGAATTAATTCTTTCTTCTCCGGAGGAACTTCACATAGGATGCCCATCGATCGGCGGCTAAGCGCATCAGCTACTACATTTGCGCTTCCAAGGTGGTATAAAATACTCACATCATAATCTTTCAATAATTCTAACCACCGCCTCTGCCGCAGATTCAACTCCTTCTATTTGAAAATGTATTGGAGACTCTTGTGATCTGTATAGATATCAACATGCACACCATACAAGTAATGTGTCCACATCTTTAATGCATGAATAACTGCAGCCATTTCGAGATCATGAGTCGGGTAGTTCTTTTCATGTTTCCGTACCTGTCTCGAAGCATAAGCAATGACCTTACCATGCTGCATTAACACACATCCTAACCCAACACCGAAAGCATCACAATATACAACATAACCATCTGGCCCTTCTAGAAGTGTTAAAACTGGAGCTGAGGTTAATCTGTCCTTCAACTCTTGGAAGCTACGTTCACAAGCATCATTCCACTGAAATTCGGCTGACTTCTAGGTTAGCTTCGTCAATGGGGCTGAAATAGATGAAAATCCCTCTACGAACCTTCTATAGTAACCTGCCAATCCCAGGAAAGTACGAACTTCTGTAGGCGTCGTAGGCTTTGGCCAAGTCTTCACAGCTTCAATTTTATGAGTATCAACTCGAATACCATCATCTGAGATAACAAGATCCAAAAATGTCACAGAATTCAGCCAAAACTCGCACTTTGAAAATTTTGCATACAATTCCCGAGTTCGAAGAATTCCAAGAATAATACGTAAGTGGTCTGCTTGTTCTGATTCTGTGCGAGAGTATACCAAAATATCGTCAATGAATACTATTACGAATAAATCCAAGAGAGACCTGAATACATTATTCATCAAATTCATTAACACTGCCGGAGCATTAGTTAGCCCAAATGACATCACCCGAAATTCGTAATGACCATATCTCATTCTGAAAGTTGTTTTGGGAATATCTTCTTCTCTAACTCTCACTTGATGATAACCCGACCTCAAGTCTATTTTGGAAAACCACTTGGCACCTTGTAATTGATCAAACAAATCATCAATACTTGGAAGAGGATATTTGTTCTTTATTGTCACTTTATTCAACTGCCTATAATCGATGCACATTCGTAGGGAGCTATCTTTCTTTCTTACAAATAGGACAGGTGCTCCCCACGGTGATGAACTAGGTCTAATAAACCCCTTCTCGAGCAAATCTTTCAACTGTGCCTTTAGCTCTTTCAATTCTGCCGGAGCCATTCGGTAAGGAGGAATAGAAATAGGCTTGGTATCCGGCAACACATCAATAGCGAAATCAATTTCTCTTTCCGGAGGAAGGCCTGGAAGTTCATCTGGAAATACATCCGGAAATTCATTCACTACCGGAACGAATTTGAAAGTTGGCAACTTTGCTTCGGTATCATGAACTCGGACTAAGTGATAAATATAGCCCTTAGCTATCATCTTTCTTGCCTTAAGGTAGGAAATAAACCTACCTCTTAGAGATGCGGTATTACCCTTCCATTCAAGCACGGGCTCTCCCGGAAATTGAAATTGAACTACTTTCATTCGGCAGGAAATCAACATTAGCATAACATGAGGCCAACCAATCCATACCCATAATCACATCGAAATCTAACATTTCCGACTCAACTAAATCGCTTTTAGTCCGGCGTCGCATATCACAATTACACAATTTTTATACACTTGTCTAGCTATCACGGGATCACTAACCGGAGTAGATACCTCAAAAGGTTTAATTGGCTCGGGTTTTACCCCAATACGACCAACAACATATGGAGTAATATAAGATAAGGTAGAATCCGGATCTATCAATTCATATACATCATGGGAAAGTACGAATAATATACCTGTAACCACATCCGGGGAGGACTCAAGATCCTGTCGTCCGGCTAAAGCATACATACAGGGCTGAGTGGCACCTGAAGTAGATGCTCCCTCTCGGCCTCTACCTCGGCCTGCTAGAATTTGGGGAGTCTGCCTGCCGGGCGCACCAAAGAAGAACCAGCCGCTGATTCTGTGGGCTGAACCCCAACTCTACCACTCATCATGGGCAATCTCGCATCATGTGCCTAACCTGACCATAGACATAGCAAGCATCTGAACCTTGGCGACACTGTCCGAAATATAATCTATCGCACTGGCTGCATCGCGGTACTGGGGGTCTCCTGTGGCTATAATCTCCCCCAAACTGGGAACCTAGGGCCCTCAAACTCTAACCCTGTCCTGAAGGAAAGGAGCGATCAAACATCCTGCCTGTAAATCGTGGAGGTGCACTAGTCGCCGACTGGCCTGAGTGTCTAGAATGTGACTGCCTTGATCCTCCTTTATAATCACTACCTGCCCCTATAGATCTGGCCCTCTTGCTTTGCCCTCTATCAATATCTCGATCACCCCTTTGCGGATGTTGTTGTCCTTCTAAATTCTGGGCATGGGCTTGAATGCGGGAAATATCCATCCCATATTGCAACGAAGCCATCAAACAATCATTAAATAAATGTGGCCCTAATCCACTAACGAATCTGTCCACTCTATCTCCCATATCGGCCACCATAGTCGGAGCATATCTAGCCAAAGAATTAAATTGAAGGCTATACTCTCGGGCACTCATAATTCCTTGCATTAGATTTAAGAACTTATCCACTCTAGCTCGGCGGACCTCGGGTGGCAAATAGTGGCCGATGAAGGCATCTACGAATTCTTGCCAAACGGGAGGAGGCGCATTCTCTTTTCTTGATGATATCCAATTATTCTACTATAATACCGCCACATTTCGGAGTCTATAAGATGCCAACTCCACAGATTCAGTTTTGGAGGCATGAATAATCTTCAACATCCTCAACATTTCATCAATAAAACTTTGCTGGTCTTCATCCGGCTTTGACCCAAAAAAACTCCGGAGGATTAAGACTCATAAAATCACGGGCTCTAGTACTAACTGCCCTGTCACCTAAACCCAAGCTCTGCCGCTGTGCTTGGGTGGCAACTAATTGCGTCAATAGATGAATAGCCTCGGTCACTTGTAGACCCGAAGTAGCCGGTGGAGGAACTGGAGGCATAGGAGCTGGAGCTTAAGCCCCTTCTTGTTCTTCTAAATTAGGCGGGGTAGAGGAGGCATTAGATGGAGCATCATTATGAGATTCACCCTCTTCTACATTCATTGGCAGCTCCCTTTCTACCCGCCTTTTCATCGAAACCTTACCCTTCTGGGCAGTTGTAGATTTTCCCTTTGGCGGCAATTCTGAAATCATAGCACACTATTAGGGAGGAGAAAATCTTATACATGGCACTATCGCATGATCTCATAAGAAGAAGAACAGTCATTTTTCCTAAATGCCCTGTAGCCTCCTGTTTATTAGCGTGGCGCGCAACACACCATAAACAAAACTCTACTAGACACGGCTCATAGACACTTCCTAGGACTGAACTGCTCTGATACCACTTTTTGTCATGACCCGACTACGGGCCATGATGGGTACTCGGGGCTAACCACCGAGAACCGCTCATACCATTACCCATCATACACATCAAGCATTCATTCATTAATCTTATACTCAAATCATAGGAAAACCATTTTTTTAACTTGAAACATATTTACTTTATATACATAAGCTCTTTGGCTATCAAAATCAAAATAACGTATATACATACGAGGAGAAACTATGAGACCATCCTACCCACACATACGCATCTACGAGCCTCTAGGTAGTGCTAGACATAGGGAAAAGACAGACCTGGCTATGCCCAAACATATATATATATATATATATATATATATATATATATATATATATATATATATATATATATATATATATATACCAAAAGAATAAATCA
Source organism: Lycium ferocissimum (assembly GCF_029784015.1). Taxonomy (NCBI): domain Eukaryota; kingdom Viridiplantae; phylum Streptophyta; class Magnoliopsida; order Solanales; family Solanaceae; genus Lycium; species Lycium ferocissimum. The sequence goes on along the minus strand of NC_081342.1, from coordinate 33,873,344 downwards.
ATGACACCTATGGAACAATGGAGTGCTCTCGCAACTAATAGCTCCTACGAGTCGGGATCACCTCCCCGTTCTAATGTGGGAATGAACACAACGCTCAAAGAAAATGGACGCGTACGAACATTGTACGAGTATGTAAGACGTAAATAATAATAATACGTCAATGAAATAAGGAAGCATCATATGAGGAGTAATCTATAACTGACTGTCAATTATAAAAGGAATAATGCATCTTTGGCTTACTTAATAATTATTATCATATCCTGTATGCATATATGTATAAACTGGCCGACCTTATAGGTACGGTCTGATAATCATTAGCCCGCGTCCAGGCCTCCCGCGTCCGGGTTACCATCTCATGTCTCCCACTAGTGGTGTCTGCCCATGCCATCTAGACATGATGTATACGCTGCCCGCTTTCGCGGTGTCTGCCCGGCCATATAGGCGCGGTGTAATATCATCATCATATACTCATCATAATGCATGCATAGAAAATCAAAGACAACTACTCTCTATCAGGGTGACATAAGATCGTAAACCCCCGATTCCATTATGGAGCATTCATAAGCATTCTGCCTCACCTTGAAGGAATTAGCATAGAAGGTGAGTGTATACAATAAACAACATCAATGGATCGTACTTAGTATCATTAGTTTTGTAGAAACATCATATCATGAACTCTAGAATCTCTAGACTTAAGCTCATCATCATCATTATTGTGCTCATAATGTATCTCTTATCTTTATCTCATATGGCTATTCATGAACATAGACTCTTAGTTTTTTCGGAATGTAGGAAATTCAAGGAGAAGGAGGGAAAATCATCCCATAAGATTCATGCCTAGAAAGAAAGGACTAGCCTCACATCCCTTTTTCGTTTAACTATTCTGTCGCTTGCTCGTTCTCCTTCAATGTCCACGTTTCTACCTTCAAGAGAATTCGCATTATCATTAGCTAATCGATTATATGAATGTGCTTACTAATGCTAGAGAAAATTGGGCAGCATTTACTTTGTTTATACAACTTTCCTCATATTAAATATCAACCCCCAAACATCCATAACAACTTTCACAATATTATAAACAACAATCATCATTCATCTACATTATCTATCTCTCTTAATTTCACTTCAACTTCTCCATAACCATGGTCATAGTTCACTATTGCATTTTCTCACATATAATACTTATCCCATGTTCTAAATGTCATTCATAACCTACTTACAATTACAACATATCAATATTCATGATTCATTCCAAACTACTACTCAAAATGTCACTATTTAATTTTCACATTCATGACCCATTTTCTATATCCTTCTACAATCCAAGTGTTTCAACTTCTCAATACCTTAAACAACATGGAATGATTATAAAACTTCCCTTAGATATTGTGGGAAAGAGACTTGAGTGGAAATACTTCACTTGAGCCAAAACCCTAGCTTCACTTCCAAGAGAATTCTTGACTTGGATGGACCCGAGTGAGCATCATGCACTTGATTCACTTGAATTCTGGATATTGATCTTTGTTTTCCTTTGTGTTCTTGTAGATGATGTATTTGGAACCTTCTAGAGGTCTTGAGAGAGATGAAGAAGTGTGGGAAATGAAATTAGTGAACTGGAATCACATTTATATAATTGAACTTACTCAGCCAGTCGGGACTTCCACGGACACTTATACGGTCCGTAAAACATTGCACGGCCCGTATAAGTGGTCGCGGTTCACCACCAGGGAAACATCATCTCTGCTGGGTGTTATACGGACCCTTATACGGACCGTATAATGTTATACGGACCGTATAAGTCGGTCGTATAACCCCTTTCCCCTGAAATGATATCCGTCGTTCGTTTGATCTCCAATCCTTATGGAACCTTCTTGACCCTTGTTTAACACCTTGTTAACAATATAAGGGACATTATAACTCTTCTCCTAGTAATCATTAAATCATCGCTAACTTATCACTTGTAAATCCTCCCTGATTCGTAACGTATACCTTACCTTTCTTAGCTACTTTCTCCCCTTACTTCGAATGCCTTCGAAATCTCAACTAGGATCGCCAAGTTCTATTTCTTACTTATCAAAACATCGTATACGTCGTGCCCTTCATTAGTCTATTCACTGTACATTAATGGGAAATTTCCGAGGTGTAACAATTTAGGTCCACCTTGAGGAAAGGATATCTCCTGGTATATGAGGAGTTTTGAAGTAAAACAAAAGCCTAAAATGAATTTTGTCGAGTCTATTTTCCTACGCAACAAACCGCTCACCGAGACAATTTCAGAGTAGAGAATTATGGACGTTACAAGTTAGGCTGACAGAGCAGAAATGGGTGCTAAAGATCTGCTCTGATCCGCTTTTACATAAAGATTGCTACGTTGACCCCTGACTTTTCAACCTTATAAAAGGGGCAAAACCCCATATTTTTCACCCAAAATCAGATTTTAAAGCTCAGCAACATAAAGGGAAATTATGTCATAAAAATTTGAGGTTTTGAGTGATTTTCAAGTGACAGAGTATTAATCGAAGCTCGGATAGCGCATAGATGTTATTCTAGTATGGTTTTGCGGTGGATTGAAGATGGATATTGAAGATATCGCTGTTTTAACAAAAATACTATATGAATCTCTCCTTATTAATATTACTTTTGGTTTATTTACAAAGATAGAGTGATTAAATGGTGGTATAATAAAGTTGTTGGTTGAGAAATTGGACAAACATCGCGTGGGATGTTTTATGAAATATTTTTGTATTGATGATGATGTTGGTGCTATTGTAGTTGTTGTTTTGTTGGTGATTTCGGGCTAGGGATATAAAAGAGAGAGATGCGCGAATTCGGCAAATTTTAAAAGGATTTAATTTGAAGGCTTAAGACAAGCATATGATAATGAAACTAACAATAGTATGAATGGATTTATATATAGGTTACGAGACTACGAATGATCTTGTGTAGATTGCAAGACAGAAAGTAAGTTGGAAAAGTTGAGAAGTAAGCTTCCAGGTATGTTAAGGCTACTTCCTTTCTTTCTAAAGGCATGATTCTTTTTCCTATGAATGCATACATGGATTCCATAATAGCCTTATTTCGAAAAAGCCCGAAGCTCATGATTTTCAAAGTTCTTATGATGCTAAAGATAGATGTTTCTATGATGATTCCATTTCTTAAGATTCCTACTATTGAGACCTTTTTGACTATTCACACAAAGATGTGCTATTCACGAAGATTATACTTGGGTTACCATAACCCTAGTGTAGTACTCCTCTCTAGTTAAGAGATAGTATAAGAATAGTTGAGTTATATGAGAAGATTGAATGTCAGGAGGTATAATTAGTGTATATGTTGTTTATAGGCTATTATGTTGCCTTCGAGTTATCATTCTATGTATACGCCTGGCCTATGGGTCATGGAGTTGTTGCCTGGCCTACGGGTCATGGAGTTATTACCTGACCGACGGGTCACTGAGTCGCGCATACCCGACCTACGGGTCATGGAATTGATTATACCTGACCTACGGGTCATGGAGTTGATTATACCTGGCCTATGGGTCACGGAGTTATATTTATAGAGTTATGTTATCCTTCGAGTTACGGAGTGAATCTATAGAGTGATGTTATCTTGCTTCAGATGAGAGGCAACCTAGGTAGAGCACCTCCAGATGTTTCTTGAAGCATCCAGAGTATAGTTTGTTATTTCATTTCAGTTGTTATCTTGCCTTACATATTCAGTAAGTTATTCGTACTGACGTCCATTTGTCTGGGGGCGCTGCGTTCATGCCCGCAAGTTCGGTAGTCGAACCATTGCCTCGGGGACTCGCGGCCTTCCACTCAGCCGCAGTCAGTGCACTCCACTTGGTCCGGAGCTGCAGTCCCTTTGGTGGTATGCTATTTTGACATGTATATATGGGTGTGACGGGGCCTTGTCCTGTCCTTTCTGCAGCTCGTGTTCCCTAGAGGTCTGTAGACAGTTGTATGTAGTTGGGATATTATGTAGCCATGTTGGCTCTCAGTTTTGTTGTTCAGCTTACATAGCAGCCTCGTCGGCTTGCTCAGTTGTGTATATATATTTTAGGTATGTGTGTGCCCAGTTCAGACGAGATAGACATCATTTATTTATATATATCCAGATTACGGCCTCGCCAGCTGGTTGATATTGTCAGTGTGCAGGTAGGCCTTAGCAGAGTTTCAAATTTAGAGTGGTTCGCTCGGGGCCTAGTTTGGCATCGAGTTCTGGTCACGCTACTCCAAATTTGGGGCGGGACAAAATCAATCTCCCTCTCTGGGGGAATGCCTGGAAGCTCATCTGGAAACACTTCTGGAAACTCATTAACCACAGGAACAGACTGAAGAGTCGGCGACTCTACTTGCACATCTTGAACTCGAACTTGATGAAAATATACCCTTTTCTGATCATCGTCTCAGCCTTAAGTTAGGAAATAAATCTACCCCTAGGCGAAGCAGCATTGCCCTTCCACTCTAGGACTGGCTCGCCTGGAAACTGGAATCGAACCATCTTTGCTCTACAATCAACATTAGCATAACAAGAAGCCAACCAGTCCATGCCTATAATAACATCAAAATCAATCATATCTAACTCAATCAAATCTACTAAGGTGTGGCGGTCACAAGCTATAACAACACAGTCTCGGTATACTCATCTAGCTATAACCGAATCACCAACTGGCGTAGACACCTCATAAGGTTTAATCAACTAGGTCTGTATCCCAAACTTGCTAGCAACAAAGGGCGTAACATATGATAAGGTGGAACCTGGATCAATCAGTGCATAAACATCATGGGAGGAAACTGATAATATACCTGTAACAACATCAGGAGACGTCTCGCGGTCCTGTCTACCAGCCAATGCATACACGCAGTGCTGAGGACCGCTCGAGCTGGATGCTTCACTCCTCCCTCTACCTCGCCCGTTCTCGCGAGGTTCGAGAAACTTGCCCCGGGGCGCACCACGGGGAACCCCGCCCGACCCGTGGGCCGAACCAAACCCCCCCTCTCTCTCATCGGACACGCGCATCCTAGACCGGCGGCCCCCAAAAAT